>NC_041218.1:3739606-3740427 GCF_002837175.3 Physeter macrocephalus | reverse complement strand
TTTCTTTCATCAGTGTCTTATAGTTTTCTGCATACAGGTCTTTTGTTTCCCTAGGTAGGTTTATTCCTACGTATTTTATTCTTTTTGTTGCAGTCGTAAATGGGAGTGTTTCCATAATTTCTCTTTCAGATTTTTCATCATTAGTGGAATATTTTTATATTCTTTTTTTTTTTTTTTTTTTGTGGTATGCGGGACTCTCACTGTTGTGGCCTCTCCCGTGCTCTAGTAGTTTTCTGGTGGCATTTTTAGGATTCTTTATGTATAGTATCATGTCTTCTGCAAACAGTGACAGTTTTACTTCTTCTTTTACAATTTGTATTCCTTTAATTTCTTTTTCTTCTCTGATTGCGTGGCTAGGACTTCCAAAACTATGTTGAATAATAGCGGTGAGAGTGGACATCCTTGTCTCGTTCCTGATCTTAGAGGAAATGGTTTCCGTTTTTCACCATTGAGAATGATGTTTCCTGTGGGTTTGTCATATATGGCCTTTAGTATGTTGAGGTAGGTTCCCTCTATGCCCACTTTCTGGAGAGTTTTTGTCATAAATGGGTGTTGAATTTTGTCAAAAGCTTTACCTGCATCTGTTGAGATGATCATACGGTTTTTATTCTTCAGTTTGTTAACCTAGTGTATCACATTGATTGATTTGCGTATATTGAAGAATCCTTGCATCTCTGGGATAAATCCCACTTGATCGTGGTGTATGATCCTTTTAATGTGTTGTTGGATTCTGTTTGCTAGTATTTTGTTGAGGATTTTTGATTCTATATTCATCAGTGATATTGGTCTGTAATTTTCTTTTTTTGTAGTATCTTTGTCTG
>NC_041218.1:3738581-3739387 GCF_002837175.3 Physeter macrocephalus | reverse complement strand
CAGGCTCAGCGGCCATGGCTCACGGGTCCAGCCGCTCCGCGGCATGTGGGATCTTCCCAGACCGGGGCACGAACCCATGTCCCCTGCATCGGCAGGCGGATTCTCAACCACTGCGCCACCAGGGAAGCCCTTGTTGGAATATTTTAAATCACAGTTTCAATTTCATTACTTGTGATCCATCTGTCCATATTTTCTGTTTCTTCCTGGTTCAGTCTTGGAAGGTTATACGTTTCTAAGAATTTGTCCATTTCTTCTAGGTTGTCCATTTTATTGGCATAGAGTTGCTTGTAGTAGTCTCTTAGGATGCTTTGTATTTCTGCAGTGTCTGTTGTAACTTCTCCTTTTTCATTTCTAATTTTATTGATTTGAGTCCTCTCCCTCTTTTTCTGGATGAGTCTGGCTAATGGTTTATCAATTTTGTTTATCTTCTCAAAGAACCAGCTTTTAGTTTTATTGATCTTTGCTATTGTTTTCTTTGTTTCTATTTCATTTATTTCTGCTCTGATCTTTATGATTTCTTTCCTTCTGCTAACTTTGGGTTTTGTTTTTTTTTTCTTTCTCTAGTTCCTTTAGGTGTAAGGTTAGATTGTTCCCTTGAGATTTTTCTTGTTTCTTGAGGTAGGCTTGTATAGCTATAAACTTCCCTCTTAGAACTGCTTTTGCTGCATCCCATAGGTTTTGGATTGTCGTGTTTTCATTGTCATTTGTCTCTAGGTATTTTTTGATTTCCTCTTTGATTTCTTCAGTGATCTCTTGGTTATTTAGTAACGTATTGTTTAGCCTCCATGTGTTTGTGTTTTTTACGT
>NC_041218.1:3736673-3738297 GCF_002837175.3 Physeter macrocephalus | reverse complement strand
TTTATAATTGTTATATCTTCTTCTTGGATTGATCCCTTGATCATTATGTAGTTTCCTTCCTTGTCTCTTGTAACATTCTTTATTTTAAAGTCTATTTTATCTGATATGAGTATAGCTACTCCAACTTTCTTTTGATTTCCATTTGCATGGAATATCTTTTTCCATCCCCTCACTTTCAGTCTCTATGTGTCCCTAGGTCTGAAGTGGGTCTCTTGTAAACAGCATATATATGGATCTTGTTTAGTATCCATTCATCAAGCCTATGTCTTTTGGTTGGAGCATTTAATCCATTCACGTTTAAGGTAATTATCGATATGTATGTTCCTATGACCATTTTCTCAATTGTTTTGGGTTTGTTTTTGGAGATCCTTTTCTTCTCTTGTGTGTCCCTTAGCATTTGTTGTAGAGCTGGTTTGGTGGTGCTGAATTCTCTTAGCTTTTGCTTGTCTGTAAAGCTTTTGATTTTTCCATCGGTTGCACTTCCTGGACTTCGGTGACTATTTTCTTTCCCATGTTAGGGAAGTTTTCAACTATAATCTCTTCAGATATTTTCTCTGGTCCTTTCTTTCTTTCTTCTCCTTCTGGGACCCTTATAATGCTAATGTTGTTGCGTTTAATGTTGTCCCAGAGGTCTCTCAGGCTGTCTTCATTTCTTTTCATTCTTTTTTCTTTATTCTGTTCCGCAGCAGTGAATTCCACCATTCTGTCTTCCAGGTCACTTATCCATTCTTCTGCCTCAGTTATTCTGCTATTGATTCCTTCTAGTGTAGTTTTCATTTCAGATATTGTATTCATCTCTGTTTGTTTGTCCTTTAATTCCTCTAGGTCCTTGTTAAACATTTCTTGCATCTTCTCGATCTTTGCCTCCATTGTGTTTCTGAGGTCCTGGGTCATCTTCACTATCATTATTCTGAATTCTTTTTCTGGAAGGTTGCCTATCTCTACTTCATTTAGTTGTTTTTCTGGGATTTTATCTGTTCCTTCATCTGGTACATAGCCCTCTACCTTTTCATTTTGTCTATCTTTCTGTGATTGTGGTTTTCATTCCACAGGTTGCAGGATTGTAGTTTTTCTTGCTTCTGCTATCTGCCCTCTGGTGGATGAGACTCTCTAAGAGGCTTGTGCGAGTTTTCTGATGGGAGGGACTGGTGGTAGGTAGAGCTGACTGTTGCTCTGGTGGGCAGAGCTCAGTAAAACTTTAATCCACTTGACTGTTGATGGGTGGGGCTGGGTTCCCTCCCTGTTGGTTGTTTGGCCTGAGGCAACCAAACACTGGAGCCTACCTGGGCTTATTGGTGGGGCTAATGGCGGACTCTGGGAGGGCTCACGCCAAGGAGTACTTCCCAGAACTTCTGCTGCCAGTGTCCTTGTCCCCACGGTGAGCCACAGCCACCCCCCGCCTTTGCTGGAGACCCACCAACACTAGCAGGTAGGTCTGGTTCAGTCTCCCCTGGGGTCACTGCTCCTTCCCCTGGGTCCCCATGCTCACACTACTTTGTGTGTGCCCTCTAAGAGTGGAGTCTCTGTTTCCCCCAGTCCTGTCAAAGTCCTGCAATCAAATCCCACTAGCCTTCAAAGTCTGATTCTCTAGGAATTCCTCCTCCCATTGCTGGACCCCCAGGTT
>NC_041218.1:3726714-3731989 GCF_002837175.3 Physeter macrocephalus | reverse complement strand
CTGTCTTCATTTCTTTTCATTCTTTTTTCTTTATTCTGTTCCGCAGCAGTGAATTCCACCATTCTGTCTTCCAGGTCACTTATCCATTCTTCTGCCTCAGTTATTCTGCTATTGATTCCTTCTAGTGTAGTTTTCATTTCAGATATTGTATTCATCTCTGTTTGTTTGTCCTTTAATTCCTCTAGGTCCTTGTTAAACATTTCTTGCATCTTCTCGATCTTTGCCTCCATTGTGTTTCTGAGGTCCTGGATCATCTTCACTATCATTATTCTGAATTCTTTTTCTGGAAGGTTGCCTATCTCTACTTCATTTAGTTGTTTTTCTGGGATTTTATCTGTTCCTTCATCTGGTACATAGCCCTCTACCTTTTCATTTTGTCTATCTTTCTGTGATTGTGGTTTTCATTCCACAGGTTGCAGGATTGTAGTTTTTCTTGCTTCTGCTGTCTGCCCTCTGGTGGATGAGACTCTCTAAGAGGCTTGTGCGAGTTTTCTGATGGGAGGGACTGGTGGTAGGTAGAGCTGACTGTTGCTCTGGTGGGCAGAGCTCAGTAAAACTTTAATCCACTTGACTGCTGATGGGTGGGGCTGGGTTCCCTCCCTGTTGGTTGTTTGGCCTGAGGCAACCAAACACTGGAGCCCACCTGGGCTCCTTGGTGGGGCTAATGACAGACTCTGGGAGGGCTCACGCCAAGGAGCACCTCCCAGAACTTCTGCTGTCAGTGTCCCCATCCCCACGGTGAGCCACAGCCACCCCCCACTTCTGCAGGAGACCCTCCAACACTAGCAGGTAGGTCTGGTTCATTCTCCCCTGGGGTCGCTGCTCCTTCCCCTGGGTCCCGATGCACACACTACTTTGTGTGTGCCCTCCAAGAGTGGAGTCTCTGTTTCCCCCCAGTCCTGTCAAAGTCCTGCAATCAAATCCCACTAGCCTTCAAAATCTGATTCTCTAGGAATTCCTCCTCTGGTATAAGTGTTCTCCAGTCTGTGAGTCACCCACCCAGCAGTTATGGGATTTGATTTTACTGTGATTGCGCCCCTCCTGCCGTCTCATTGTGGCTTCTCCTTTGTCTTTGGATGTGGGGTATCTTTTTTGGTGAGTTCCAGTGTCTTCCCGTCGATGGCTGTCCAGCAGCTAGTTGTGATTCGGGTGCTCTCGCAAGAGGGAGTGAGAGCATGTCCTTCTACTCCGCCATCTTGGTTCCTCCCCAGAATTTTTTTTTTTAACATCTTTATTGGAGTGTAATTGCTTTCCAGTGGTGTGTTAGTTTCTGCTTTATAACAAAGTGAATCAGCTCTACATATACATATATCTTCATCAGAATTTTAAAAATCAGCACGTTTCATGAGTATGAGATTGCGGAATTGGATGGGGCCGAACCCACTAAAAATAATTAAAAGGGTAAAAAAAAACAACATTGAAAGAACCTGAAGGCAGGTATTACTTCCTAATCATCAAGATATGCAGTTTTGCCAAGTCTTAATATAATTTAGCCCCTGTGAAACCTTAAAAATGTCTCAGAACTGTCTTTAGTAACAGAGTTGTCTGATGGATTGTCAGATTGACTAGAAGGAGTGTGGACATGAGTGGAAAAATTGCTGATTTTATTATTTTGCCTTTGAGACACGCTTCTGTGTAATAGGAGGACGGGTGTTATCAATACTGTCCTGTTACAGAGAGGGCTCTTCCTTTCCTGGGGAGGACACATCACCTGAGAGGAAAAGGTTTCCCTAGGTCCATGGAAGTAACTGAGGGATAATAACATACAGAATCACATCCTGGAGCCCAGCAGTGATTTCCCAGGGTTACCGCCAAGGTGACTGACAGTGACAGAGGTGGACAGGGACCTGGGCTCCTTCCTGAAAGGGGACCCAGCGTGTCGCATGATCCCAGCGTCAGCCAAGGCTCCATTGTCACTCAGTCTTTATTGCCGTAACATTGAGCCACAGCATGATGGAAAGAAAAAACATATTGTGTCCATCGTTACTGTAACGTGGGAGTGCGTAATTTACCAAGCTGGAAAATTCCTTCCTTTCGTATTTTAAGTCTGCTAGTCAGGCTTTCTCAACTGACTCTGACAAATTATTTCTGCATTCATATTCCTGGCATTTCTAATTTCATTGCTTCTATCAATTTGAAAAGCCATGAACTTGTAAAAATCAGTACCAACAGCTGTTGCATGCTTATATGCTTCTTAAATATTAATTTCTCATTGAATCTAAAAGCTACAAGTCTATTTTTGTGATGTAGTTTTGTTTTCTTGACTTTTTCCCCCGATTATTGCTAGCATTCCATTTAAAGGAAAGTCAAAGAGGAGCATGTTCAGCATTTTCTTTTAATGAAATGGAGTAGACGAGGGAAAAAATAGAAAACATCAGAGGACATAACAGGAGTAAGGGTAAATATGGCCCCCTGAAACCTTTACTTCAATTGTGTGTGTATGTAATTAGGCTGCCATGTAAAGTTCACTTTATATTGTGGTACATGAAAAAAACTTGGAAAGCTGTTGGATCATTGTATTAGTTCCGGTAACCTCCTTGCCCAAACCAGACACCACGTCAGTAAACTCCCTCGTGTGTTCTGACTGACACGGGAGTCGGGGGAAAAGGAGCCTGACTTCCATCTCACTCTGTGATGAGTAGCTGGACCAGTGGTTTTCAAAGTGCCGTCCCCGGACCAGCACCATCAACATCGCTTGGAAACTCGGAAAAGCCACTTCTCTGGGGTCCTATCCCAAATCTACTGCATCAGAAACTCTGGGTGTGGGGCTCAGCAAAGTATGTTTTCACAAGCCGTCCAGGTGATGCTCTTCTGCTAAGTGGCTGCAGTGGGAACATCTAGCCAGCCAAGGTGTGCGGATGGTCCATTAACCCCTTACAGAAGACCCATAGCTATCCAACATCAATAAGCTCCATAGGCACTTAAGTCTACAAATTAATCTATTGGCGGAGTGGTTTTTTTTTTTCTTTTCATTTTTGTAGCGAAATTTTGTCATTGGTGTTGTGCCAGTGGTTACTTGAATCAGCCCTCAGCGACCTTTGGAAGTCCTGAGCTGGTGTTTCCCTTGATCTCCTGTTTGCCCATCTGCCTCTCTGCTCTCAGCCCAGCCCTGGGCCTCCAGAGCTCCTCTGTTTCTCATAGACTCTACACTCTGCCTGGCTTTTCTGGCCTCACTTCACAGTCCGTGTCTCCCAGCCTCCCTAACTCCTCTGGAAAATGCCCAAGTACGCAGCCAGGTGCTCAACTGCTATCATCCAATCTGTCCACCCAGGTAGGGTATTCATAATGAAGCAGGTACATGCAGTCAGTCTGAATGCGTCATGCCTGAAGGTAGATGCCAGCAATCTTAGACACACGGGCGGGCTCTTGGGAGGGATTTTGTTTTCTTTGTCGGGTTGTGGGGGGGGACAATGGGGAGCTGGAGGGGAGTGCAGGATGCTCTCACGCTTGTCAGATCAACCCAGGTGGATAATTGCTTTCTCTGCTGGGTCTCAGGCTGGGTCAGCTTTTGTGACACAGTAGAGCCAGCAGTCAAGTCTTGAGTGGTGACATATGACATTACAGTCCTTTGCTGAATTCAAACCCTTTGTCCATCTGCATCTGTATGATGTCCTGTTCCCGTATCCCCGTATCCCCCATCTCTTTTGAAAAATGTTAGCGCAGCAACTTTAGCCAAAGCATTAGAACTTTTGCACGTGACTCACTTAGAACTCATCTGTTTCTTTGCAGAAATATTAGACATCAATTCTTTCAAGTACTCTTACCTCAGAACCAGATGAAATACTGGCAAAATTTTTCTGACAGTGCTTCATCTATTCTTAATGTTGGTAAACAAATCCCACTAGAAGTTGTTCTTCAAGAAATTGAGTGCAGAAATCTGATTACTTCAGCACGAGTAGTTTCTTCTCCCACCAAGGACCGAAGCATCTTTCAAACTTGAATAATGAAGCAGCTTGAATGAGCTCACCTGAGCGGGCCGAAGCTCTCCCTGTACACTTGCAGATTTTCTGCTTGTCGGAGCCAAAGGTCTGCTCCCGATTCAGGGGAGGTTTCAACTGTCTGACAAAAGAAATCCTCTTTCAACTTCAAATGAAATGCTGAAATGAAAAAAGATCGCCTCATCCTGTTTGGGGAACGGTGGTTCTCCTGAGTAGGCTCAGGCTTCTGAAGAGAAGGTGGGAACAGAAGAGGATTTGATGGTCCCGACCTGTGATGGCCGAGGTGCGGGCAAGCTGTCCTGGCATCCGGGATTGGCAGGCCTGTGAGTTAGAAGAGGCCCTGTGGACACATTCCCTCCGGGGGTCCCTGAGAAGGGGGCCTGAGTGGGATTTAGGGACAGGTTGCCCGTCCCTAAAGGAGGGCAGGGAGGAGACAGCCAGGTGTGGACCTGGGCAGAGACACCTACACCACGTGACTGCAGGGGTGACAGAAGAACAAAGGAGCCAAAACAAATCTGCACATCAAGACCCTCCCACGGACCAGCTGAGGCCCTGCTGGTTGCAGGTTCATGCTTTGCTGTGAATTGCAGTGGTTCGCGGAGAAGGCATGTGACCTGCCAGAAGCCGGAGGTGCCAGGCCCTCCTGGCTGAGTTGCGGTGGGGATGGGGCAGGGTGTAGAGGGGAGGAAGATGAGCGTCCCCCAGAGTGATGGATGCTTCAGCCCAGATGGGAGCCCACGTGCCGGGGAGGGAGAGCTGTCGGGGAGGTTTGGGGTGAGTCGGAGAGAAAGCCTCTTACTGGAGACTGGCCCGGGCTCAGCCCTCGTGGAGACCTCTGTTTGCTTTTATGTTGTTGGATCACGTTCTTCAGGCAGAAATCATTTCAAGTAACCTGAACTTTTAAGGCTGGCGCTCCCCCACCGTAGACGTGTGTGCAAAAGCATAACGCAGGCCGATTAGAGCCGTCTTCCTGGGTGATTTGAAAAGGGACCACAGGATGTCTTATTGGGAGTGAGGTCATCATAGAGAACAGCTTCCTTTTTTAAAAAATATTTATTTGTTTATTTATTTTTGGCTGCGTTGGGTCTCCGCTGCTGCGCGCGGGCTCTCTCTGGTTGCGGCGAGCGGGGGCTGCTCTTCGTTGCGGTGCGCGGGCTTCTCCTTGCGGTGGCTTCTCTTGTTGCGGAGCGCGGGCTCTAGGCGCGTGGGCTTTGGTAGTTGTGGCTCACGGGCTCTAGAGCGCAGGCTCAGTAGTTGTGGCGCACGGGCTTAGTTGCTCCGCGGCATGTGGGATCTTCCCGGACCAGGGCTCGAACCCGTGTCTCCTGCACTGGCGG
>NC_041218.1:3713351-3722272 GCF_002837175.3 Physeter macrocephalus | reverse complement strand
GTGGGGCTCAGAACCTTCACTCCAGTGGGTGGACTTCTGTGGTATAAGTGTTCTCCAGTCTGTGAGTCACCCACCCAGCAGTTATGGGATTTGATTTTACTGTGATTGCGCCCCTCCTGCCGTCTCATTGTGGCTTCTCCTTTGTCTTTGGATGTGGGGTATCTTTTTTGGTGAGTTCCAGTGTCTTCCCGTCGATGGCTGTCCAGCAGCTAGTTGTGATTCGGGTGCTCTCGCAAGAGGGAGTGAGAGCATGTCCTTCTACTCCGCCATCTTGGTTCCTCCCCAGAATTTTTTTTTTTAACATCTTTATTGGAGTGTAATTGCTTTCCAGTGGTGTGTTAGTTTCTGCTTTATAACAAAGTGAATCAGCTCTACATATACATATATCTTCATCAGAATTTTAAAAATCAGCACGTTTCATGAGTATGAGATTGCGGAATTGGATGGGGCCGAACCCACTAAAAATAATTAAAAGGGTAAAAAAAAACAACATTGAAAGAACCTGAAGGCAGGTATTACTTCCTAATCATCAAGATATGCAGTTTTGCCAAGTCTTAATATAATTTAGCCCCTGTGAAACCTTAAAAATGTCTCAGAACTGTCTTTAGTAACAGAGTTGTCTGATGGATTGTCAGATTGACTAGAAGGAGTGTGGACATGAGTGGAAAAATTGCTGATTTTATTATTTTGCCTTTGAGACACGCTTCTGTGTAATAGGAGGACGGGTGTTATCAATACTGTCCTGTTACAGAGAGGGCTCTTCCTTTCCTGGGGAGGACACATCACCTGAGAGGAAAAGGTTTCCCTAGGTCCATGGAAGTAACTGAGGGATAATAACATACAGAATCACATCCTGGAGCCCAGCAGTGATTTCCCAGGGTTACTGCCAAGGTGACTGACAGTGACAGAGGTGGACAGGGACCTGGGCTCCTTCCTGAAAGGGGACCCAGCGTGTCGCATGATCCCAGCGTCAGCCAAGGCTCCATTGTCACTCAGTCTTTATTGCCGTAACATTGAGCCACAGCATGATGGAAAGAAAAAACATATTGTGTCCATCGTTACTGTAACGTGGGAGTGCGTAATTTACCAAGCTGGAAAATTCCTTCCTTTCGTATTTTAAGTCTGCTAGTCAGGCTTTCTCAACTGACTCTGACAAATTATTTCTGCATTCATATTCCTGGCATTTCTAATTTCATTGCTTCTATCAATTTGAAAAGCCATGAACTTGTAAAAATCAGTACCAACAGCTGTTGCATGCTTATATGCTTCTTAAATATTAATTTCTCATTGAATCTAAAAGCTACAAGTCTATTTTTGTGATGTAGTTTTGTTTTCTTGACTTTTTCCCCCGATTATTGCTAGCATTCCATTTAAAGGAAAGTCAAAGAGGAGCATGTTCAGCATTTTCTTTTAATGAAATGGAGTAGACGAGGGAAAAAATAGAAAACATCAGAGGACATAACAGGAGTAAGGGTAAATATGGCCCCCTGAAACCTTTACTTCAATTGTGTGTGTATGTAATTAGGCTGCCATGTAAAGTTCACTTTATATTGTGGTACATGAAAAAAACTTGGAAAGCTGTTGGATCATTGTATTAGTTCCGGTAACCTCCTTGCCCAAACCAGACACCACGTCAGTAAACTCCCTCGTGTGTTCTGACTGACACGGGAGTCGGGGGAAAAGGAGCCTGACTTCCATCTCACTCTGTGATGAGTAGCTGGACCAGTGGTTTTCAAAGTGCCGTCCCCGGACCAGCACCATCAACATCGCTTGGAAACTCGGAAAAGCCACTTCTCTGGGGTCCTATCCCAAATCTACTGCATCAGAAACTCTGGGTGTGGGGCTCAGCAAAGTATGTTTTCACAAGCCGTCCAGGTGATGCTCTTCTGCTAAGTGGCTGCAGTGGGAACATCTAGCCAGCCAAGGTGTGCGGATGGTCCATTAACCCCTTACAGAAGACCCATAGCTATCCAACATCAATAAGCTCCATAGGCACTTAAGTCTACAAATTAATCTATTGGCGGAGTGGTTTTTTTTTTTCTTTTCATTTTTGTAGCGAAATTTTGTCATTGGTGTTGTGCCAGTGGTTACTTGAATCAGCCCTCAGCGACCTTTGGAAGTCCTGAGCTGGTGTTTCCCTTGATCTCCTGTTTGCCCATCTGCCTCTCTGCTCTCAGCCCAGCCCTGGGCCTCCAGAGCTCCTCTGTTTCTCATAGACTCTACACTCTGCCTGGCTTTTCTGGCCTCACTTCACAGTCCGTGTCTCCCAGCCTCCCTAACTCCTCTGGAAAATGCCCAAGTACGCAGCCAGGTGCTCAACTGCTATCATCCAATCTGTCCACCCAGGTAGGGTATTCATAATGAAGCAGGTACATGCAGTCAGTCTGAATGCGTCATGCCTGAAGGTAGATGCCAGCAATCTTAGACACACGGGCGGGCTCTTGGGAGGGATTTTGTTTTCTTTGTCGGGTTGTGGGGGGGGACAATGGGGAGCTGGAGGGGAGTGCAGGATGCTCTCACGCTTGTCAGATCAACCCAGGTGGATAATTGCTTTCTCTGCTGGGTCTCAGGCTGGGTCAGCTTTTGTGACACAGTAGAGCCAGCAGTCAAGTCTTGAGTGGTGACATATGACATTACAGTCCTTTGCTGAATTCAAACCCTTTGTCCATCTGCATCTGTATGATGTCCTGTTCCCGTATCCCCGTATCCCCCATCTCTTTTGAAAAATGTTAGCGCAGCAACTTTAGCCAAAGCATTAGAACTTTTGCACGTGACTCACTTAGAACTCATCTGTTTCTTTGCAGAAATATTAGACATCAATTCTTTCAAGTACTCTTACCTCAGAACCAGATGAAATACTGGCAAAATTTTTCTGACAGTGCTTCATCTATTCTTAATGTTGGTAAACAAATCCCACTAGAAGGCTTAGTTGCTCCGCGGCATGTGGGATCTTCCCGGACCAGGGCTCGAACCCGTGTCTCCTGCACTGGCGGGTGGATTCTTAACCACGGCGCCACCAGGGAAGTCTGAGAACAACTTCCTGAAAGGGAAGGTAAGCGCCAGGTCACTTGTCCAGCGCTGGCTGCTCCCCACCACAGACCACACACGCATCAGCCGTCCCCCAGGTTGTGGCACTGATATTACTGGCCTGACCTGAGCATGGCAGTGGTCATGCATTCGATTTCCAGCCCATTTCCCTGACTGGTGGCAGAGACAGTGCTGACACTGCTGATTTACCTGTTGGGCCATGGAGCCAAGATGCTGTGGACGTCCAAAGGTGCTTTTTAAAAAATTACTTCCTGGGAAGAAAAAGGAGTTGTTATTCGTGCATTAGTTGAAGTGGTCCAAATTTAATTTACAAAGAAAAGCCAAAGGAGGTGGCTAAACCTAAAAAGGGGGTAATTACAGTAGGAAGGAGAGGGCTGTGAACAGCTGGTGGTCCACGGTGCGGATCCTGTTAGGTGAAGGTGTTGCTAGGTGACCGTGGGATGTGGAGGTCAGGCACACGTGAGGCGGAGGCATTTATAGATGGATTTCTTACAGGGCGTTCCACACGTGGTGACAGACCTCCTCCCCTGCGTCCCAGGCTGAGCTGCTCCAGGCAGGACCAGACTCAGCAAATCAGCAGGGCCGCGTAGGCTGATGCTGGCCACGGTCTCCTCTCACCACCTTCTTCCCACCCTCAGCAAAGTCCTTCCATCCTTTTCCTGCACCATCCCTTCACTCCCTCCTTTTCCTTCTCCTCATTCTTTCACCTTGTTGTCTTCCAAGGATGAGCAGAAAAATGACCTTTCATGCGATTAATAGAATCAACGGCAGTATTCGTTGTGCACCTGAAGGGAGGAAACTTAGAAAACAGAGAGCCAGAACCAAAGGATTCAGTATCTGTACACTGCCTCTCCCTCAGGAGGACCAGCCTTCAAGAAAACGTAAAAATAACTAATTCGATTTGATTGTTTTGATTTGATGGATAATTACTAGGACAGGTCCCTGTGTCTCCAAAAGGAAGAGGGGGTCACGACGTTTAGGCTGCTCCCAGGGGTCTGTCACGCGATGATGGGGCACCTGATCGAACGCGTGCATTTCACGGATGCCGTCTCCTCCCTCATCAACTGCTTCTCACTGTCAAGGGACACAACTTGTGCTTCGCTGGGAGCCGCGTGGAATCAGCAGGTGGATCGTAAATTTTTCAAACCATATTTCTGTATGTGCTCATTTTAAAAAAAAAAAAAAAAGTTCATTGTGGTAAAACATACATAACATAAAATGTACCACTATAACCATGTTTAAATGTACAGTTCTTTGGCAAGAAGTACAGTCACGTTGTTTTGCAACCATCCCCGCCATCCAAAGCCAGAGCCCTTTCACCCTGCAAAAGTGAAACTCTGCCCCATTAAACACTAACTGCCCGTCCCCTCCCCCGGCCCCTGGCCCCCACCATCTGCTTTCTGTCTCTGTGAATTCGATTCCTCCTGGTCCCTCATATACGTGGGGTCATACAGTGTCCCTCCTTTTGTGACTGGTTATTTCATAATGTCTTCGGGGTTCATTCATGCTGTAGCAGGTGTCAGAATCTCCTTCCTTTTTAAAGCTGTAAGGGCTTATTTTTAACTGGTTGACTTGTAAACAGAAATTCTGGAAACCAGCCTATTTTCATGCAGGAGATGCTTTGAGCTTCCAGAAGTATGACTGAATCTGTCCCAATGAGGGCAGGTGAAGAAACCACAGGTTTTGGAGTCGGACAGACGAGTTGGATCCCTGGCCCCGTGACCACTAGCTGTGTGACCTTGGAGAAGTTGTTTGATCTCTTTTAGTTTCACGTTTATAAAATCAGGATAATATTAGTAAATAACTCATAGTGTCCCGTGGCCCACGTGAGCAGAGGTTCATAAAACACTTAGCTTGGCTTGCAGAGTATTGGCTGTCCTTGTGGTGTGAGGGTCATCATTGCCACTGTTCGGGAGTCACTTGAAGAAAAAAGGGCATGTTCCTTATTATATTTTTATGACAACTGCTACGCAAATGCGTCGATACATGCAGACCATGCAAGGACTTCGCATCCCCTGTTCTAAACAGGGAACAGGGTTAACTGGTCCTTTGTCTTTTCACTTCCCATGTGAGAGAGGGGCCAGCATTATAGTTTGAATTAATTCTCTCCACAAGCATGTATTAAGTAATTATCACATGCCAGATACTCTGAAGGCCCTGTAGACACAGCAATGACCAATAGGGACCTGGCCCTGAAGGCAATGAACTTGCAAACGGTATACCTGTGTTTAGGTGGGGCGGGGGTTACTTTAAAGAAAAATAAAGCACAATAAGAGTATCAGGAATAAGAGAGTGAACAGTCAGACGGACGTGCAAGAAATGCTGCTTTGAGGAGGTGACATTTGAGCAGGGACTGGCATGAAATTAGGGGGTAGATTATGAAGAGCCCTGGGGGATGGGCTCTGAGCAGAGGGGAGAGCAAACTCGAGAGCCCCTGCGTGGCTGTAGGTTTGGCTCTCGCCCAGGGTAGGAAGGAGACGACATGGCTGGGCCGTAAAGAACTGGGCAGAGTGTAGCAAATGGAGTTAGGCAGACACAGGAAGGCTTTATGGGCCATGGATTTCTATCCATTGACCTTCATTTACCCCATTTTATTATAAGCCTTGTTATAGACTGCATGTTTGTGTCCCCCCCCAAATTCACATGTTGAAGCCCTAATCCCCATGTAGTGATTTGGAGATGGACCTTTGGGTGGTAATTAGGGTTAGGTGAGGTCACGAGGGTGGGGCCCCAGGATGGGATTAGTGTCCTTAGATGAGAGCTTTCTCTCTGTGGGCACCATCTGCAAGCCAGGAGGAAAGTTCTCACCAGGAACCGAATCTGCCAGCGTCTTGACCTTAGACTTCCAGCCTCCAGAGCTATGAGAAGTAAACGTCTGATGTTTAAGCCCCCCAGCCTCTGGTGTTTTGTTATGGCTGCCTGAGTTGACTAGGACAAGCCTTTTGTTCTCTGTATGATTCAGATCACGTCCCGAGGCCCACACTTCCTCTATGATTCCCACCAACTTTTTAAACAAATACCTGCCTTTTGATAAGTGGACACTGTGTTGAAGTGAGGAAGAGTCAAATACCTTCCCACTTCTGGACAGATACACTCACCTGCCTGCCCACTTGAGGAGAAACCAGGTCGGTCCCTGGTGTGACTGGCCCCCTCCCCCAGCCCCCAGACCAGAGCTGCTCGGCTCCCCAGCCTCCTGAAGTGTATGCATTCGCACTCGACCATAGACTCCTGCTGGGCAGCTTTCTTGCTCATCTGGTGCTTTCGGGCCTCTGCCAGCATCAGGCAATTTGGTGGACACGTGGAGATTTCCATGTGCAGGAAGGGCTGCTGGGCCGTGGACTTGAGCAGATGGTGGTCATTACCGGTGCCAACGTGTGACCAAGCTTAACTGCGCTGGAAGGGCTGAGGCCGTTGATGCTTGTTCTGTCCTTAGGTCCTACTTAAAAAATACTTTTAGTGGAAAATGATTCAATATACGAGGCAGCACTAGCCTATAAAATATCACACCGTCAGTAAATGCTGACAGTTTCACCACCCCTGTGTTTTAACAACTATTTCTAATACTTAGAAGTACATCATCTCTGATGAATCATCATGTGGTTAAAAGTGAGACGGGTTATCCTTCTCAGTGGATAAGCACTAAACATTATGAGACTTAAAATTTTGCAGCTCTGCTAAAATTGCATGTAGCAATGCCCAAGAATATGTGAAGCATGTAAAAAATACTTGTGCATCCTGTAGAAGAAACTTCAGTCAGCTCTGTGTGCATACAGTGAGCCCTCAGGGTTAACTGACTTACAAACAGGTCGCTTCAGGTTTGCATGCAGTGGTCCACCTGTTTCCAACATCATGGCTCTTGCTGGAGCCGTTCTGTCTGACCACTGGCCCATAAAGCTAATCTCTCTGGTTAAGAGCTTGCAGCTTGGGCCTCATGAATTCAGAGAACTCAAGCCCATACAATAGGCTCTAATCCCCTATATTAGTATGTTGTAATTTGGCCCCTAACTGGAGGATTTTCTCCTCTTATTGTGTGGCACGGTTGGAATAGTAGATAGTTTTCCCGCGTTTTGCTTTTTGAGAAAGTCAGTAATTCTATATTATGTTCCTCACCTGGCGGGGGATGTGGGGAGGACTCCTCAGTTGTATTGGGAGTCTTACTGTGTCTTATAGCAAACCTGTTTTTGTGACAAAGAAGTCAAATAAATAAGAATAATCATAACCATCATAACAACAACTAATAGCTATTGAATATGTATTATGTGCTAAGGAGAGTTATAAGCAGTTTTATTGTGTTAATTCACAATTCTCATAACAACCATAGGGGACAGGTATTCTTACCCACATTTTGCATTTGAAGAACTGAGGCCCTGAGTGATTGTGTTTCATTTGACCAGTTAGTGGCAGAGCTGAGACAAAAGCCAGTCCAGACACTCAATCATTACTCAATCTAGCTTCTAGAACATACATTTGAATGAATTCCTTGTAGACCTGACCACTTGAGCCACTGGGGCACCTGCACTGGATTTCCAGGTGAGCCAAGGAGCTGTGAAAATCTGGGTGCAGAGCTCAGCCCCGTCGCTCGTTGTTGTAAAAGGGGAACTTCATCTTAATTCTTAGGTTGGGATCTTAGGGTGTATCTTCTGGACGTAATAGAAGTACCTCTTAATAATTTTAAATCAACTTCTTATTAGTGTATAGAAATAGGGTATGGTAAGGTCTTTTTGAGGGTAGAAGCTGTGTCTACTTTACTCTTTCCTTCCCAGGACCCAACAAAATGATGAGGCCACTCAAATGTTTTTGAGTGAATGTTAGCCATTTTTCAAAGCTGCAGGATTTTATACAACACTTTCTACCTATTGCCAGACATTTTTCTCCGAGTACTGATATTTTATTCAGCATGTGGAAGCGGCAAAGTAGAATAAGCTGATGTATCTTTTCAGAGGGAGAAGTAGAGAAATTGGAAGTAGTTATGTAAAAATAGATGTACTATCAAACTACCATCAAAAAGTAAGACATGGATTTAAGGCCCTAGAGAAAAACATGTTGATGTGACAACCTGGCTCCAAGCAGTGCCCTAGTCAAAGGTCACACAGACTCCCAGAACAAAGGGCTCCCTGGGTTGCAACAGTGAATTTTTAGATCTAAAATTTTGCTGTAAGAGTTTACCTTAAAAAATGTGAGCAGTGTAAAGAGGATGAAGCTCTCTTTTTCAGAAGAGTGTTCTCTAATAAATATAGAAAGCATTATGGGTTTAGAAAATTATGATTTTGCAGTTCGCAATACCGTAACTGATCCAGGCAAAAATCATCAGTGAATGCAAAAATCATTAAGTGACAGGTTGGGGAATGAGATAGCCACGAACTCTTGAAGTATCATTCCATAGATTCTTACTAATTAAAAATGGGAAAATGAAATTCCCTTTCTAATGGAGAGATCTGATGAATATCACTTAACCAAATGGTCAAACTCAGTATTGCCAATGTTGGAACAAAATATGTGCTTCTTGGTATGATGCAATCAGTAACCCACAGCATTCCTTATGTAATATTATTGCCAAGAGTGTTCAAGTGATGGATAAAGAAGATGTGGCACATATATACAATGCAATATTAGCCATAAGAAGAAACGAAACTGAGTTATTTGTAAGGAGGTGGGTGGACCTAGAGACTGTCATACAGAGTGAAGTAAGTCAGAAAGAGAAAAACAAATACCGTATGCTAACACATATATATGGAATCTAAAAAATTTTTTAAAATGGTTCTGAAGAACTTAGGGTCAGGACAGGAATAAAGACGCAGACATAGAGAATGGACTTGAGGACGGGGGAGGGGGAAGGGTAAGCTGGGACGAAGTGAGAGAGTGGCATGGACATA
>NC_041218.1:3671005-3713285 GCF_002837175.3 Physeter macrocephalus | reverse complement strand
GTATAGCTGATTCACTTTGTTATACAGCAGAAACTAACACACCATTGTAAAGCCATTATACTCCAATAAAGATGTTTAAAAAAAAAAAAGAATGTTCAAGTGAATCTAATCATGAGAAAATAATCGGATGAATCCAGATTGTGGGACTTTCTGAAAGATGACAAGCCTGGATCCATAAAAACAAAACAAAACAAAACAAAAAACAATGTCATCATGAAAAACAAAATAAACAAACTAAAAAGTGCTGAGGTGGGGAGAGGGAGGCTATATTAAGTGAAAAGAGATAACATAGAAAAAAACAACAAGGGCAAAACGTTAACTGTGATTGGTTGCTAGATAAAAAGAAATAGATATAAAAGGCATTTTGAAAAAATTAGGGAATCTGAATAGGGCTCTATATTATTGCCAAATATTTTAAGTGTTATGACATAGGGATGATGGTATCGGCTGTGATAGTGTAGGAGAGTGCCCTTGTTAAGAAATTCATGCTGAACTGTTTTGGGGGTGGTGTTTGTACGTGACTTTCAAATTAGCAGGGAAAGTCTGTGTGTATGTATGTAACTACACATGTATGTTGCAGATAGATGTATGTGTATTTACAGAGAGGGTACACAAGCATAAATGCAGTAAAATGTTAACAACTGTGGCGTCTCTGTGAAGCCTATACAGGTGTTCATTGCACTGTTTATTCTCCTTTTCCCGAGCTTCATGATTCTTCAAAAGAAAAAGGGTTGGGACAGGCAGCAGGAGCTGATGTCTGTGCAGAGCAGATGAGGCTGCCGGTGGGAAAATGTCAGGCTGGGTCCTGGTAGGATCACCTGCCTCCTCTCAAATACCCTCTTCTTGGGTGATGGGTGTGTCTCATGGCTTTGGGGGTGCAGAGGGGGTGTCCGTTTGCGATTTTTCTTTCCTCTGAGCTGTGAACCTCCCGTGGTCAGAGGACGGGTTTGGCAGGGGTGGTGGGCTATTTGTGAAGCTTCTTCTCGAGTTGTGTCCTGTGTGGGGCACAGGCCCCGGGT
Organism: Physeter macrocephalus; assembly: GCF_002837175.3. NCBI lineage: Eukaryota > Metazoa > Chordata > Mammalia > Artiodactyla > Physeteridae > Physeter > Physeter macrocephalus. Next base: position 3,712,266 of record NC_041218.1, on the reverse strand, counting down.
CAGTCCCTGCCTGGTGCCAACATCTCTGACTTCTGGGCACACCTGGCCCTATGTTTTCTAGGGAAGCATGTTTTATCTTCGCTTCCTCCCCAGGTGAGCAGATGGGGTAGGTACTGTGGTCAACACCTTTCAGAGGTGGAGATGGACGGAGAGGGTGAAGGCGCCCAGAAATCACACACTGTGCAGGGTCCACAGCAGAGTAGTGTCCACCCACTCATCTGTGTCCAGCCTCACCCAAACCTGCCTGCCCGAGAGGAGCGTGGGAGAGGAACACTGATGCTGTGGGTGTGTCACCGGCGACGTCGGAAAGGTGGGCTTGGGCACAAACATGAACGATTCTAGCGGGCTTTGCATCTTACTTTCACAGCACAATGCTTCCATACTCTGGGTCTCAAATGCCACTGAGCAAACCCGAGAACCGTTGCCACTCAGAGGCATCCAGCATCCTGTCTGTCCCCTGCCTGCCTCTCCTCCTGTGCCTTCACTTCCTTTGCAGGCATGAGTATTTTAAAGGAAGGGAGAGAGCTAACAGGTAGTGTTGTCAGTATCTCAAAATTTTGACAGTGAACCCACATTAAAAGAAAATCTTTGTATAACAACCATGCATGTATGCGGGTTTGTGTGTGTGTATATGTATGTGTATATATATCTGCGTGCAGGGGGACCTATAGATGTGTATGTGTCAGTGTGTGTGTATGTATTTTTAAATAGATGATACAAAAGTTTTAGCAAACAAGCCTTACACTCATTCTTTGATGTTTATTAATACGCTTCCTTTTTTAAAGAGATCTTGCTGGTTGAGGCCTCCTAAGTTGATTTCACAATTTACAGATTGAAAAATGGATTAAGTAACACGGATAACATAAAAAAATCTAATAAATAGTGGAACAGGGGTGTGAAACCAATTCTGTATAGTGTGTGTGTTTCATTAGATAAGTGTATTTATATGTATTTGCATGTGTTTGTGTGTGTGTGTGTGTATGCTCGTGTGTGTGCGTATGTGCCAGCCTGTGTATATATTTACATTTGTATTTGCAGTGAATGCAGTATAGCCGTTAGCCTGCTGCCCTTGGTACGCTTCTCTCCTTTGGGGTGAGGCCCTATCAAAGCTGTGGGTGAATCTGTCCTTGGTGCCTGAGCTTCTGCTTTATTTCTCCCTAAGTGTAGTGTGATGACACGGAGAGGCCCCGTGCTTCATCCGAGACGGGGTGGCTATGTGACGCGCCAGGAAGGGAATCTGGAGGACAGCCTGCATCCCAGTGAAATTACAAGCAAACTGGGTTTTTATGTCCAGGAGAGGGGCTCTCTGCTTTGGGGAGCCCATCTGTCATGCACTAATCTTGCTGAAACAGCAGCAGCGTGTGCATATTTACAGTGTGCCGGGACTGCAGGTGTGCTCACCAGTGGCTCTCTCTGTAGAGTGTGGCCTGCGGCCAGGGATGCTCTGAGTCTGGGTCTGTGTCTGGTGGTGCAGAGCGTCCTTGGGCAAAGGATGGCCAACTTGTGTTTCAAGTTTCTTACTTTTGAAATGACGATCCCTGACTGATGGTGTCCTTGTCAAGGTGTCATCAGAACTTTAGCTATTGAGGCAGCCTACCAGATATGCCTGCTTTGGTAGGAATTTTCATTTTCCCAAGTTCAAGGGTTTGTCCTGTATAATTTTCCAATCAATAGAATAACAATGGCAATAGTAGTAGTGGTAATAATAATAACAACAAACTCTTACTATGAGCTCAACTCAGTGCAAAGTGCTTTTGTGCATTTCTTTCCTTTATTCATTAGTAGAGAGTAAACTCAATAGTTACATGCTTTCATCATTTCCCTTCTTTTCCACATGCGGTTGGTGGCATATATTTCAATATTCATCTTGAAAAACTCAAACCTGCCAAACCATATCAGAGGGAGAATTATTAGCCGATCAGATTCAGTATATCACAATGAACTTGGTGATAAAATGGAATGTAATTCACAGACTACACCTGGTGTAGTCACACACGTGACTATTTCTGGCAAGGCCTAGAGTGAATAATCAGAAAACTATTAATCCACTCTCAGGCTGAAGTTGAAAGGTAAATAAATGAGCATATACTTGGAATTCCTATAGCATGCCTTTCTGAACTGAATACTTACAGACTCACAAAATGCCCTAATTTCCCATCCCTCACTTTGTAGCCCCGCACTCTCCATTTGCCTTTTGGATCCTCCCATTAATAGAAACACTCACATCTTTGTGCCTATTTTTATTTTTTATTTTTATTTTTCGGCCATGGCTCACGGGCCCAGCCGCTCCGCGGCATGTGGGATCTTCCCCGACCGGGGCACGAACCTTCGTCCCCTGCATCGGCAGGCGGATTCTCAACCACTGCGCCACCAGGGAAGCCCGTGCCTATTTTTAAACATTATTTGATACTTAAGTGTTTCCTGTGGATTGCCTTCTAGGGCATGCTGATTATTCCTACATGCAAAATATTTCAATATATGGAAGTTATATGCACTGTTGATAATTATATGAAAAAATACAGTGGAGCTTTTTGTCTCCAGCTGATTTATGACTCAACAGTTTAAAAAATGTTAGTGAATTATTTAAAATAATCACTGTCTCTTAGAGCTGTGGAAGGATTCTTAAACCTCCTTGGCGAGGGCCTAGGACCACCCAACCCCCCTGGGTGATAGGCTTGCAGTCACTCTCAATCCACGAGCATTGAGCAGCTGTTTTACAAAGACGTTCAGCTGGGAATTTTGTACATGGATCTCGTTGAACCCTCATATGTATAGTGTGGTTCTCGTCATTTGACAGTTGAGGTCAGAGAGCTGAACAAGGGCATTGGTATGTGTTGCTAGGACTCAAATGCAGGTCTTTGTAAAGGCAAAGACTGTGCCCTCTAAGGATGGAGAGAGTGGCATCCCCTGGCCTTCAGGAAGGTTATAATTGATGTCAGGAAACGAGGCATAAAGGCATCAACAGTAGAGGACACTTTAAGGCATCCTTACGAGAAACAGCACTAACTGCAGATGTGTGCCTCTGGGAGAAGGAGGTCCCTGGGGTCCAGAAGCATTCAGGGAAGACTTGCAGAGGAGCCTGAACTTGGGCAGACACCTGAATGCTGGAGAGGATTTGGGAGGGGGGAACGTACGGACACGGGGAGGGCAGTGCCTGGAGGAGGCTGGAAGATCAGCTCACAGGGCCACTGAGAACAAGACGAAAAACCTTCTCCCACTACGGTTGACCCTTGAACAAAGCGGGTTTGAACTGTGCGGGTCCACTTACAAGTGGATATTTTTCAACAGTAAATACTTCAGGACTGCATGGCCCGTGATTGGTTAAATTTGAGGAACTGCAGATACAGAGGGTCGACTCTAAATTATACACGGATTAAGCCCCCCCAAGTTGTTCAAGGGTCAACTGTACATCACGTCGGCTCACTCTCTTGCTACATTATCCATTTTTTAGGGAAAACCTCCGAGGATCAGATGAGCGTATTAACTGAGTTTTATTTCCAAGAAATAAAATTGTTACTTTTTAAACTAGACATTTTCCATCAAACACTTAGCTCCATGCCCACTCACGCAAGATGAGTGGTCTGGCCTCACTCTGCTTCCCCCATCCACCTCATCCGTCTGTCCATGTTTATCAGCTTCTACAGGGAAAGGAGGCAAAGTGATGGGAGTGGGATTCCAGATCAGATTCTTCCCCCAGTTGCTGAGGAAGTCATTTAATCTTTGCGAGACAAAATTCCCTCCTGTGTCAGTCGACATGCTAAATATCACGTCATTAGGCTGTTGTGAGGTTCAGATGACATCCTGGTGGGCACAGGCTGTGACACGCCCAGAATTACGACTCGGCCCAGCTGAGATTCATCAGGAGATTCATCATTCGCTCCCTGTGGATGGCACCTGTGTACGGAGGCGTTCTGAGGAACGGTGACAGAATCTTACACAGAAACTGGTGTCAGGGAGCATATTCATGGAGAAAGCTAAAAGGATGGTGTTTGATTACTCGATAAACAGGGCCCTGGTGGGGGGCGCGGGTAGGCAGGCAGGAGGGTGGTCTCTCCCAGCCTTTGAACAGCAACAGCTTTGATGAGCTCACCAGATACTTTTAGATAGAAAGCAGGAAGTGCCGCAGAATCACATTTTTTATTTCCCCTGATTGTGGGCTGGTCTTCATGATATCATTCTCCCAGAAAGCCAATCCTTTCTAGCAGAATTACAGGGTACATTTTTGAAAAGTGTTACTAGTGCCTTTTTCAGTCTCTGTGGCCTTCTGAGGTATTTTTAAAGAGGTGGACTGGATTGACGCGCCGAATCTTGGTGGATTCTATTGGTGTCTCTGCCCTGTTTTTCCCTGATGTGGCAAACAGGATCACATCACCTTTCTAAACTCTACAGTAGATATTCCGAGAGTCTGTATTTATATATGTAACATTTCTTTCATTGCAACAATCCAGGATGGCTTGGTGTTTCCAGTGCCCCACTGGGAGCATCTTTATCCTGGGATAAGTTCACAGGTGTCTCCGTCTGTCTCCTCCATGGAATACTTGCCCATCGGCTCCACCAGATCCAGATCCAGATCTCACTGGACGTTATGGCAGTACTGGCATTGCTTCAGCCTTCAGACTTTGCATAGATGAGTGTGGAAGTTACATAAACCCCCCTTGACAACCAAGGTCAAGGAGTAGGCAACTTATATAAAACAAAGGGGACTCCAGATCTTCACCAGACCATGCTGTTTAAGCCTAAGAGGTAGGTTAACTCAGGAGAAGAGATGCAAAAACCTCACCTAATTAGAGAAAGCAGAGGAGAATCAAAGTGGCAGTGGTTCCAAATATATGACACTTACTGGTGCCTCCGTGGAGCTGGGACAGGACTGAAGGAAGCCGACCCTGACAGAAAAGCAGCAGCACCTTCCCCGTGTAACTACAGTGCAGAGGAACGAGCAGATGACCAAAGACAGGAAGACTTAAGAATGGGTATCTGGGTGGAGTGAGCAAGTATTCAGAATGTAGAAGCCACAGTGGTGAGAAACGGCCATGTTACAGGGGCCAGGATGTGGACATGGGAGAGGACATGGTCAGAGGATGAAAGAGTGAGAAGAAAAGAAAAAACTAACCTCTAGAAACTTCGAGCACATCATCTTAGCTCTAGAATTAGGTCTTTCTTGGTCTTTGAACCCCAGGCAACTTCTGAAAGTGACGTACCTCATTCACCAAGAGGCAGAAGAAGGCAGTCATTCATTTCAGCAAACATCTGTGGGTCGCTTGGTGTGTGCTGGTGTTACCTTAACGCCAGTCCGTGTGCCCGACGCACAGCGAGGCCAAACGTTACCAAAACGTCGGAGTTTGGAGCAGAGAAAGGTTTATTGCTGGGCCCTGCAAGGAGACAGGTGGCTCATGCCTTAAAGACCCTGAACTCTCCCCAAAGCTTTCAGCAAAGCCCTTTTACAGGAAAGGTGAGGGAGGGGCGTGGTTAGTTGTTGTATAGATATTCCGAGAGTCTGTATTTATATATGTAACATTTCTTTCATTGCAACAATCCAGGATGGCTTGGTGTTTCCAGTGCCCCACTGGGAGCATCTTTATCCTGGGATAAGTTCACAGGTGTCTCCGTCTGTCTCCTCCATGGACTACTTGCCCATCGGCTCCACCAGATCCAGATCCAGATCTCACTGGACGTTATGGCAGTACTGGCATTGCTTCAGCCTTCAGACTTTGCATAGATGAGTGTGGAAGTTACATAAACCCCCCTTGACAACCAAGGTCAAGGAGTAGGCAACTTATATAAAACAAAGGGGACTCCAGATCTTCACCAGACCATGCTGTTTAAGCCTAAGAGGTAGGTTAACTCAGGAGAAGAGATGCAAAAACCTCACCTAATTAGAGAAAGCAGAGGAGAATCAAAGTGGCAGTGGTTCCAAATATATGACACTTACTGGTGCCTCCGTGGAGCTGGGACAGGACTGAAGGAAGCCGACCCTGACAGAAAAGCAGCAGCACCTTCCCCGTGTAACTACAGTGCAGAGGAACGAGCAGATGACCAAAGACAGGAAGACTTAAGAATGGGGCTCTGGGTGGAGTGAGCAAGTATTCAGAATGTAGAAGCCACACTGGTGAGAAACGGCCATGTTACAGGGGCCAGGATGTGGACATGGGAGAGGACATGGTCAGAGGATGAAAGAGTGAGAAGAAAAGAAAAAACTAACCTCTAGAAACTTCGAGCACATCATCTTAGCTCTAGAATTAGGTCTTTCTTGGTCTTTGAACCCCAGGCAACTTCTGAAAGTGACGTACCTCATTCACCAAGAGGCAGAAGAAGGCAGTCATTCATTTCAGCAAACATCTGTGGGTCGCTTGGTGTGTGCTGGTGTTACCTTAACGCCAGTCCGTGTGCCCGACGCACAGCGAGGCCAAACGTTACCAAAACGTCGGAGTTTGGAGCAGAGAAAGGTTTATTGCTGGGCCCTGCAAGGAGACAGGTGGCTCATGCCTTAAAGACCCTGAACTCTCCCCAAAGCTTTCAGCAAAGCCCTTTTACAGGAAAGGTGAGGGAGGGGCGTGGTTAGTTGTTGTAGACTTCTTGGTGTCAGATCCTTTGTTCTTGAGGTCAGGTCACAGTCAGCTCATCATGTTCCCGTGAACCTCCACCAAAACAAATGTTATCTCTGTTCTGACGAGAAAGGGCAAGGTCCCAAGGCTCCACTGAGGCTTTCACCCTCAGAGGTCCACATCCTGGCTAAGAGGACGGGGTCCCTGCGCGGGCCAGTCATCCTGCCCGGGAACGTTCGTCCAGCACCCAGGCTGCGTCCTCCCGCCAGTGCCCAGGCTCTGCTGAAGAGGCAGCTCTCAGCTGGCGGCGCCCTCGGGGCCAGGTCCCCAGGCCCTGCCCAGCCATCATCACTGAGGGGGCCAGGCGCCCACGATCCATCCCGCCCTCAGGCTTCTCAGGCCGCCCAAACAATAGGGGCGGGTCCGGTGGACTGGGCGACGCAGACCCATGCAGACTGCCGCCACCGCCATCAGGTCTCAGAGCCGGGGATGCAGAGAGGTTCGCCGCCGCCTCGATCCCTGGGCCCAGCACTGGTCTTGGCCAGGGCTCTCGGGCCCTGCAGGACACAGGCTGTCCCTGGGCCCTCAGCCCACCCACCGGCCCGAGGCCGGAGGGCCTGGAGAGCCCCGGGGAGAAGGCGCGATATGCCTCTCACTACACTCTCCCCCCAAGGGCCGCTGCAACGCGGACCCTCGGCGGAGCGCGACCTCTAATTGCCCAGATCCAGGTTTCGCGCCAGCAGTCTCGAGCTAAGGGTCTACCTCGCGCTAACTGCCTGGAACTAAGGGTCTGTCTCGCGTCCAGTGTCTCGAGCTGAGGGTCTGTCCCGCGTTCAGTGTCTCGAGCTGAGGGTCTGTCCCGCGTTCAGTGTCTCGAGCTGAGGGTCTGTCCCGCGTTCAGTGTCTCGAGCTGAGGGTCTGTCCCGCGTTCAGTGTCTCGAGCTGAGGGTCTGTCCCGCGTTCAGTGTCTCGAGCTGAGGGTCTGTCCCGCGTTCAGTGTCTCGAGCTGAGGGTCTGTCCCGCGTTCAGTGTCTCGAGCTGAGGGTCTGTCCCGCGTTCAGTGTCTCGAGCTGAGGGTCTGTCCCGCGTTCAGTGTCTCGAGCTGAGGGTCTGTCCCGCGTTCAGTGTCTCGAGCTGAGGGTCTGTCCCGCGTTCAGTGTCTCGAGCTGAGGGTCTGTCCCGCGTTCAGTGTCTCGAGCTGAGGGTCTGTCCCGCGTTCAGTGTCTCGAGCTGAGGGTCTGTCCCGCGTTCAGTGTCTCGAGCTGAGGGTCTGTCCCGCGTTCAGTGTCTCGAGCTGAGGGTCTGTCCCGCGTTCAGTGTCTCGAGCTGAGGGTCTGTCCCGCGTTCAGTGTCTCGAGCTGAGGGTCTGTCCCGCGTTCAGTGTCTCGAGCTGAGGGTCTGTCCCGCGTTCAGTGTCTCGAGCTGAGGGTCTGTCCCGCGTTCAGTGTCTCGAGCTGAGGGTCTGTCCCGCGTTCAGTGTCTCGAGCTGAGGGTCTGTCCCGCGTTCAGTGTCTCGAGCTGAGGGTCTGTCCCGCGTTCAGTGTCTCGAGCTGAGGGTCTGTCCCGCGTTCAGTGTCTCGAGCTGAGGGTCTGTCCCGCGTTCAGTGTCTCGAGCTGAGGGTCTGTCCCGCGTTCAGTGTCTCGAGCTGAGGGTCTGTCCCGCGTTCAGTGTCTCGAGCTGAGGGTCTGTCCCGCGTTCAGTGTCTCGAGCTGAGGGTCTGTCCCGCGTTCAGTGTCTCGAGCTGAGGGTCTGTCCCGCGTTCAGTGTCTCGAGCTGAGGGTCTGTCCCGCGTTCAGTGTCTCGAGCTGAGGGTCTGTCCCGCGTTCAGTGTCTCGAGCTGAGGGTCTGTCCCGCGTTCAGTGTCTCGAGCTGAGGGTCTGTCCCGCGTTCAGTGTCTCGAGCTGAGGGTCTGTCCCGCGTTCAGTGTCTCGAGCTGAGGGTCTGTCCCGCGTTCAGTGTCTCGAGCTGAGGGTCTGTCCCGCGTTCAGTGTCTCGAGCTGAGGGTCTGTCCCGCGTTCAGTGTCTCGAGCTGAGGGTCTGTCCCGCGTTCAGTGTCTCGAGCTGAGGGTCTGTCCCGCGTTCAGTGTCTCGAGCTGAGGGTCTGTCCCGCGTTCAGTGTCTCGAGCTGAGGGTCTGTCCCGCGTTCAGTGTCTCGAGCTGAGGGTCTGTCCCGCGTTCAGTGTCTCGAGCTGAGGGTCTGTCCCGCGTTCAGTGTCTCGAGCTGAGGGTCTGTCCCGCGTTCAGTGTCTCGAGCTGAGGGTCTGTCCCGCGTTCAGTGTCTCGAGCTGAGGGTCTGTCCCGCGTTCAGTGTCTCGAGCTGAGGGTCTGTCCCGCGTTCAGTGTCTCGAGCTGAGGGTCTGTCCCGCGTTCAGTGTCTCGAGCTGAGGGTCTGTCCCGCGTTCAGTGTCTCGAGCTGAGGGTCTGTCCCGCGTTCAGTGTCTCGAGCTGAGGGTCTGTCCCGCGTTCAGTGTCTCGAGCTGAGGGTCTGTCCCGCGTTCAGTGTCTCGAGCTGAGGGTCTGTCCCGCGTTCAGTGTCTCGAGCTGAGGGTCTGTCCCGCGTTCAGTGTCTCGAGCTGAGGGTCTGTCCCGCGTTCAGTGTCTCGAGCTGAGGGTCTGTCCCGCGTTCAGTGTCTCGAGCTGAGGGTCTGTCCCGCGTTCAGTGTCTCGAGCTGAGGGTCTGTCCCGCGTTCAGTGTCTCGAGCTGAGGGTCTGTCCCGCGTTCAGTGTCTCGAGCTGAGGGTCTGTCCCGCGTTCAGTGTCTCGAGCTGAGGGTCTGTCCCGCGTTCAGTGTCTCGAGCTGAGGGTCTGTCCCGCGTTCAGTGTCTCGAGCTGAGGGTCTGTCCCGCGTTCAGTGTCTCGAGCTGAGGGTCTGTCCCGCGTTCAGTGTCTCGAGCTGAGGGTCTGTCCCGCGTTCAGTGTCTCGAGCTGAGGGTCTGTCCCGCGTTCAGTGTCTCGAGCTGAGGGTCTGTCCCGCGTTCAGTGTCTCGAGCTGAGGGTCTGTCCCGCGTTCAGTGTCTCGAGCTGAGGGTCTGTCCCGCGTTCAGTGTCTCGAGCTGAGGGTCTGTCCCGCGTTCAGTGTCTCGAGCTGAGGGTCTGTCCCGCGTTCAGTGTCTCGAGCTGAGGGTCTGTCCCGCGTTCAGTGTCTCGAGCTGAGGGTCTGTCCCGCGTTCAGTGTCTCGAGCTGAGGGTCTGTCCCGCGTTCAGTGTCTCGAGCTGAGGGTCTGTCCCGCGTTCAGTGTCTCGAGCTGAGGGTCTGTCCCGCGTTCAGTGTCTCGAGCTGAGGGTCTGTCCCGCGTTCAGTGTCTCGAGCTGAGGGTCTGTCCCGCGTTCAGTGTCTCGAGCTGAGGGTCTGTCCCGCGTTCAGTGTCTCGAGCTGAGGGTCTGTCCCGCGTTCAGTGTCTCGAGCTGAGGGTCTGTCCCGCGTTCAGTGTCTCGAGCTGAGGGTCTGTCCCGCGTTCAGTGTCTCGAGCTGAGGGTCTGTCCCGCGTTCAGGGTCTCGAGCTGAGGGTCTGTCCCGCGTTCAGTGTCTCGAGCTGAGGGTCTGTCTCGCGTTCAGTGTCTCGAGCTGTGGGTCTCTCCCGCCTTAAGTGTCTCGAGCTGAGGGTCCAGCGCTAATGGCCGCGCGCCTGCCCCACTTCTGTTACACTGGGTTCCAGGCCACTTGCAGGAACACAGCTCTGCCGTCAAGGAGCCGCGAGACCAGGAGGGAAGGGAGTGGAGGCCCCCGATTTCTGACTCCTCACAACTGCTACAAGGTGAGGACGGACGCTGCGAGCATCCAGGGAAGGCTTTCTGACCGAATCTTGAGAGGGTTTGGGATGGCTTCCTAGAGGTGTGAACATCTAAGCCAAGGCTCAAGGCTCCCAAGAGGAGTAGCAGGTGAGCGCAGCCAGCTCCAAGTGCCCATGGAAACAGCGTCTCGGGAGGATTTGTGGGCCCCCCAGAAGTCAGGGCTTCTGCTTGTTTATAGCACGTAGGTTCCTACCGCTTATCTTGTCGTAAGAGCTGAGGCAGCGCCCTCGTTGCCGTGGCAGGAGGGCAGAATGTGCTCCTTCAGGTCCTTTCCTGCCTCTCCCATCGCAGCTCTCACAGCCCCCAGCGCTCGGGAGACTGCCCTTGGCGTTGGGATGTTCCGGGCTCTGCTCTTTTCGCCCTTTTCCATGGGTCAGCAGCCCGACGCTAACCACCTGTACCCTAGTGCACCACACTTTTCCTGTCTTTCTTTGTCACTATTTTTTCATTACCCTTATCAGCATCTGACACCGGTAGGTAAGCTCCATCAGGGCAGGAATTGCTTACTTTTGTATCCACTGTTATATACTCAGCAGCTAGAAGAGGGCATGGCAGGCAGCAGGCACGCAAAAAAATACTCACTGAATGAATGAATTGTAATGGTCAATTATTCCCCACACCTTGTCCTACTATACTTATATTCGCAGGATAGTTCTTTTCAGCCTTTGAAGACAATGGTAATCTTGGGATTCAATAGCTTCTGAATTAAGATGATCATCCAAATTCCTGGGAGCCCTTAAAAATGTCCAGGTCTCCCCCAGGACGCTGGGAGTTATTACTTCTGGAGGTGGGAGCCAGGGGTTTTATTTTTGATTCAGATGACAATCCAGGCTTGGGAACCACGGTTGGAGTCTATCTTCCCTATTTGACAAGGGAGAGAGTGGGCTCAGAAACAGAAAACACCTTCCCTCACAGCAGCCAGCACCCTTCTCTGCAACCTGGTCCACATCTAACACGAGCCTGGAGAGAGCTGTCCCCCCGACAGGTGAGTGGGGATGGAGTGTCTCGAGCTGAGGGTCTGTCCCGCGTTCAGTGTCTCGAGCTGAGGGTCTGTCTAGGGTTCAGTGTCTCGAGCTGAGGGTCTGTCCCGCGTTCAGTGTCTCGAGCTGAGGGTCTGTCCCGCGTTCAGGGTCTCGAGCTGAGGGTCTGTCCCGCGTTCAGGGTCTCGGGCTGAGGGTCTGTCCCGCGTTCAGGGTCTCGGGCTGAGGGTCTGTCTAGGGTTCAGTGTCTCGAGCTGAGGGTCTGTCCCGCGTTCAGGGTCTCGAGCTGAGGGTCTGTCCCGCGTTCACGGTCTCGAGCTGAGGGTCTGTCCCGCGTTCAGGGTCTCGCAGGTGTCTCCGTCTGTCTCCTCCATGGACTACTTGCCCATCGGCTCCACCAGATCCAGATCCAGATCTCACTGGACGTTATGGCAGTACTGGCATTGCTTCAGCCTTCAGACTTTGCATAGATGAGTGTGGAAGTTACATAAACCCCCCTTGACAACCAAGGTCAAGGAGTAGGCAACTTATATAAAACAAAGGGGACTCCAGATCTTCACCAGACCATGCTGTTTAAGCCTAAGAGGTAGGTTAACTCAGGAGAAGAGATGCAAAAACCTCACCTAATTAGAGAAAGCAGAGGAGAATCAAAGTGGCAGTGGTTCCAAATATATGACACTTACTGGTGCCTCCGTGGAGCTGGGACAGGACTGAAGGAAGCCGACCCTGACAGAAAAGCAGCAGCACCTTCCCCGTGTAACTACAGTGCAGAGGAACGAGCAGATGACCAAAGACAGGAAGACTTAAGAATGGGGCTCTGGGTGGAGTGAGCAAGTATTCAGAATGTAGAAGCCACACTGGTGAGAAACGGCCATGTTACAGGGGCCAGGATGTGGACATGGGAGAGGACATGGTCAGAGGATGAAAGAGTGAGAAGAAAAGAAAAAACTAACCTCTAGAAACTTCGAGCACATCATCTTAGCTCTAGAATTAGGTCTTTCTTGGTCTTTGAACCCCAGGCAACTTCTGAAAGTGACGTACCTCATTCACCAAGAGGCAGAAGAAGGCAGTCATTCATTTCAGCAAACATCTGTGGGTCGCTTGGTGTGTGCTGGTGTTACCTTAACGCCAGTCCGTGTGCCCGACGCACAGCGAGGCCAAACGTTACCAAAACGTCGGAGTTTGGAGCAGAGAAAGGTTTATTGCTGGGCCCTGCAAGGAGACAGGTGGCTCATGCCTTAAAGACCCTGAACTCTCCCCAAAGCTTTCAGCAAAGCCCTTTTACAGGAAAGGTGAGGGAGGGGCGTGGTTAGTTGTTGTAGACTTCTTGGTGTCAGATCCTTTGTTCTTGAGGTCAGGTCACAGTCAGCTCATCATGTTCCCGTGAACCTCCACCAAAACAAATGTTATCTCTGTTCTGACGAGAAAGGGCAAGGTCCCAAGGCTCCACTGAGGCTTTCACCCTCAGAGGTCCACATCCTGGCTAAGAGGACGGGGTCCCTGCGCGGGCCAGTCATCCTGCCCGGGAACGTTCGTCCAGCACCCAGGCTGCGTCCTCCCGCCAGTGCCCAGGCTCTGCTGAAGAGGCAGCTCTCAGCTGGCGGCGCCCTCGGGGCCAGGTCCCCAGGCCCTGCCCAGCCATCATCACTGAGGGGGCCAGGCGCCCACGATCCATCCCGCCCTCAGGCTTCTCAGGCCGCCCAAACAATAGGGGCGGGTCCGGTGGACTGGGCGACGCAGACCCATGCAGACTGCCGCCACCGCCATCAGGTCTCAGAGCCGGGGATGCAGAGAGGTTCGCCGCCGCCTCGATCCCTGGGCCCAGCACTGGTCTTGGCCAGGGCTCTCGGGCCCTGCAGGACACAGGCTGTCCCTGGGCCCTCAGCCCACCCACCGGCCCGAGGCCGGAGGGCCTGGAGAGCCCCGGGGAGAAGGCGCGATATGCCTCTCACTACACTCTCCCCCCAAGGGCCGCTGCAACGCGGACCCTCGGCGGAGCGCGACCTCTAATTGCCCAGATCCAGGTTTCGCGCCAGCAGTCTCGAGCTGAGGGTCTACCTCGCGCTAACTGCCTGGAACTAAGGGTCTGTCTCGCGTTCAGTGTCTCGAGCTGAGGGTCTACCTCGCGCTAACTGCCTGGAACTAAGGGTCTGTCTCGCGTTCAGTGTCTCGAGCTGAGGGTCTACCTCGCGCTAACTGCCTGGAACTAAGGGTCTGTCTCGCGTTCAGTGTCTCGAGCTGAGGGTCTACCTCGCGCTAACTGCCTGGAACTAAGGGTCTGTCTCGCGTTCAGTGTCTCGAGCTGAGGGTCTACCTCGCGCTAACTGCCTGGAACTAAGGGTCTGTCTCGCGTTCAGTGTCTCGAGCTGAGGGTCTACCTCGCGCTAACTGCCTGGAACTAAGGGTCTGTCTCGCGTTCAGTGTCTCGAGCTGAGGGTCTACCTCGCGCTAACTGCCTGGAACTAAGGGTCTGTCTCGCGTTCAGTGTCTCGAGCTGAGGGTCTACCTCGCGCTAACTGCCTGGAACTAAGGGTCTGTCTCGCGTTCAGTGTCTCGAGCTGAGGGTCTACCTCGCGCTAACTGCCTGGAACTAAGGGTCTGTCTCGCGTTCAGTGTCTCGAGCTGAGGGTCTACCTCGCGCTAACTGCCTGGAACTAAGGGTCTGTCTCGCGTTCAGTGTCTCGAGCTGAGGGTCTACCTCGCGCTAACTGCCTGGAACTAAGGGTCTGTCTCGCGTTCAGTGTCTCGAGCTGAGGGTCTACCTCGCGCTAACTGCCTGGAACTAAGGGTCTGTCTCGCGTTCAGTGTCTCGAGCTGAGGGTCTACCTCGCGCTAACTGCCTGGAACTAAGGGTCTGTCTCGCGTTCAGTGTCTCGAGCTGAGGGTCTACCTCGCGCTAACTGCCTGGAACTAAGGGTCTGTCTCGCGTTCAGTGTCTCGAGCTGAGGGTCTACCTCGCGCTAACTGCCTGGAACTAAGGGTCTGTCTCGCGTTCAGTGTCTCGAGCTGAGGGTCTACCTCGCGCTAACTGCCTGGAACTAAGGGTCTGTCTCGCGTTCAGTGTCTCGAGCTGAGGGTCTACCTCGCGCTAACTGCCTGGAACTAAGGGTCTGTCTCGCGTTCAGTGTCTCGAGCTGAGGGTCTACCTCGCGCTAACTGCCTGGAACTAAGGGTCTGTCTCGCGTTCAGTGTCTCGAGCTGAGGGTCTACCTCGCGCTAACTGCCTGGAACTAAGGGTCTGTCTCGCGTTCAGTGTCTCGAGCTGAGGGTCTACCTCGCGCTAACTGCCTGGAACTAAGGGTCTGTCTCGCGTTCAGTGTCTCGAGCTGAGGGTCTACCTCGCGCTAACTGCCTGGAACTAAGGGTCTGTCTCGCGTTCAGTGTCTCGAGCTGAGGGTCTACCTCGCGCTAACTGCCTGGAACTAAGGGTCTGTCTCGCGTTCAGTGTCTCGAGCTGAGGGTCTACCTCGCGCTAACTGCCTGGAACTAAGGGTCTGTCTCGCGTTCAGTGTCTCGAGCTGAGGGTCTACCTCGCGCTAACTGCCTGGAACTAAGGGTCTGTCTCGCGTTCAGTGTCTCGAGCTGAGGGTCTACCTCGCGCTAACTGCCTGGAACTAAGGGTCTGTCTCGCGTTCAGTGGAACACAGCTCTGCCGCCAAGGAGCCGCGAGACCAGGAGGGAAGGGAGTGGAGGCCCCCGATTTCTGACTCCTCACAACTGCTACAAGGTGAGGACGGACGCTGCGAGCATCCAGGGAAGGCTTTCTGACCGAATCTTGAGAGGGTTTGGGATGGCTTCCTAGAGGTGTGAACATCTAAGCCAAGGCTCAAGGCTCCCAAGAGGAGTAGCAGGTGAGCGCAGCCAGCTCCAAGTGCCCATGGAAACAGCGTCTCGGGAGGATTTGTGGGCCCCCCAGAAGTCAGGGCTTCTGCTTGTTTATAGCACGTAGGTTCCTACCGCTTATCTTGTCGTAAGAGCTGAGGCAGCGCCCTCGTTGCCGTGGCAGGAGGGCAGAATGTGCTCCTTCAGGTCCTTTCCTGCCTCTCCCATCGCAGCTCTCACAGCCCCCAGCGCTCGGGAGACTGCCCTTGGCGTTGGGATGTTCCGGGCTCTGCTCTTTTCGCCCTTTTCCATGGGTCAGCAGCCCGACGCTAACCACCTGTACCCTAGTGCACCACACTTTTCCTGTCTTTCTTTGTCACTATTTTTTCATTACCCTTATCAGCATCTGACACCGGTAGGTAAGCTCCATCAGGGCAGGAATTGCTTACTTTTGTATCCACTGTTATATACTCAGCAGCTAGAAGAGGGCATGGCAGGCAGCAGGCACGCAAAAAAATACTCACTGAATGAATGAATTGTAATGGTCAATTATTCCCCACACCTTGTCCTACTATACTTATATTCGCAGGATAGTTCTTTTCAGCCTTTGAAGACAATGGTAATCTTGGGATTCAATAGCTTCTGAATTAAGATGATCATCCAAATTCCTGGGAGCCCTTAAAAATGTCCAGGTCTCCCCCAGGACGCTGGGAGTTATTACTTCTGGAGGTGGGAGCCAGGGGTTTTATTTTTGATTCAGATGACAATCCAGGCTTGGGAACCACGGTTGGAGTCTATCTTCCCTATTTGACAAGGGAGAGAGTGGGCTCAGAAACAGAAAACACCTTCCCTCACAGCAGCCAGCACCCTTCTCTGCAACCTGGTCCACATCTAACACGAGCCTGGAGAGAGCTGTCCCCCCGACAGGTGAGTGGGGATGGAGTTTTAAGTAGGCTCTTGAGGGAAATGTAGGTTTATGACTAGTAATGATAATGGGAAGTTGATTCCAGGTGAAGAAAACATACATCTGGTGCCATTTAAGTAGAGTTAAGATCATAGGACCTGGATAATTTAATATAGTTTTCCATCTGTCAAAGGCTTTTGTCCTATTTCTTGGTGATGTGTTTCCTCCTCAAACATGCTCCCTACTGCCAGCGACGTCCCGAGAGCCCATGTCAGTCCCGAGCACTTGCCTTCTCTCCAGGCGGTGGGCCTGCCAGCCTGTGAGCTGCTTTGAAAACTGTCCTTCATGTTGACGGATTATCGTCCCCATAGTGAGCACGCAGCCTCTATGGAGTTCACAGCACCCTCACCTGAAGTATCTAATTTACGTAGGAACGTCGATAAATTATCTAGGAGGGCATTCTTGCTGATTTCAGCAATTCCAGAGCAACTGGGGGAAAACAGAGGGAGGACTTTGAAAGTCACGGGCAATGCTGGCTCCTCACCCAGGGACCTCATACAGGGATAAGATAAGGAGGTTAAATAGATGTGTTACTGCTTCCACGGTGATCATGCCTTGAAATTTAGAGGTTTCATTTTAGGGTGAAAACAATCGGTTAAAAATTAATAAAGGTGAGATGACTTCATCTACCCAGCATGGGCTTATGATTTCTAGAATGTTTTACTTAAATTCTCTTTCACTGCAGAGATCAGTGTTCTAATAATTTCATAAAGTAGCTTTCATTTCATTGTCTCTTCGCACTTGGCAATAAGCCTTTTGTGTCCTGAAATTAGTGTCAAATAATAATGTATTTTATTCTGTTTGTATGGTGATTTATTTCAGCACCTAAATATTTAGAAAACTAAGAGAATTAGGGGGGATTTTTATTTTCAAAATTTTGAGCTAGATAATATTTTGAAGATATAGGACATAATATATTGATTTTCCTTGCATTCTGGCCTTCCCAAAATATAATTGGCAAGTTCATTCTTAGACAAAATCCATTTAATTAAAATTCTCATGGTAACTTTCATATGTAGCAAATGAATTTTCTCTGAAAGGATTAAATATCTAAGCTTTGAAGCTGGATGGGTGATTATCACAAAAGCCAGATTAATACAATTTGACCGAATTTCTAGACAGTGACAGTGGCATTATAAGTAGCCTCGTAAGAATGTCTTTAATTGAAAATATATATGTGTACAATGTATGACTCTAAAATAGTCCTTTTTTTTTTTTTTACTGTATTCCCGAAGGTATGTTCAAATGCATACCTTCAGTGAGAACTTTTATCTTTAATCAGATGATGTTGGAGGCTTTCATTCCTTTATTCATCTATATATTAATTCAGCAAACAATTTATTGAGCATCTACTATTTACCAGTTACTCTACAGTTATTTAGATCCAAGTTGGGAAG
This sequence comes from Physeter macrocephalus, assembly GCF_002837175.3. Lineage (NCBI taxonomy): Eukaryota > Metazoa > Chordata > Mammalia > Artiodactyla > Physeteridae > Physeter > Physeter macrocephalus. The sequence goes on along the minus strand of NC_041218.1, from coordinate 3,694,768 downwards.
ATAATAAATGAGTGAATATGTAATATCAAGTAGAGATATAAAGAAAAATAGGGTAGGGGGTTAAAGCGTGACATCCATGGGAGATCAGCATGGGTCTCTTACCTAAATTAGGGGAGGGTGACCCTGAGATCACCTGAGTACAGAGCGTGCTCACCAGTGTAAGGCTTTGTGTTTTATTTTGAGTGAAGCTGGGAGGCATTGGATCAGTGTAGCCACAAGGTCTGCCTGTGCTCAGTAAATTGTAAAACTCTAGGCGTCATAAGAGGGAATCATGTCCAAGGCGGGACGGAGCCTCGGAAGTCCCGGGAGCAAATACCCTGCAGGTGTGGGGCTGGGAGAAGTGGGAATCAGGGAACGGCTTCTTCTGTCCTTGGCCCCCATCTTCTCTGGGCTGCCGACCACCCCCTCTGCTTTCCCCCTAGAGCCTCCTGTTTTTGGCCTGCTAACTGCCGTACACAGGGCCCCCCCGTGACTCCTCCTGCCCTGGCCGGCCTGCCTCTCAGCTCCTCACCTGCAGGGCCTGGAGGCAAACACACAGTCTGTCATTGATTTTCGTGCAACCAGAGATTGGTTCTGCGCTTTCTAAGTACATGACCTTCAACAGGTTGCTTTATGCTTCAGACTTCAGTGTCGTCATCTGTAAAATGGGGGCAAGAGGCCCACCCACCTCAGTGGACAGATCAAGTGAGAAGATGCCGTAAAGCCGTTGGTGTGTGCTGACTGTGGGATGCTCTGTGAACGTTGCTACCGTCATCACACTCCTGTGTTTGCACCCGGTTTCGTATGTGTGCTGTTGTTTTGCACGCAATATCACGTGTATTGGTTCTGTTCTACCATAAAATTCGCAAGAGCAGGAGGTGGGGCTTAGAATTCCTGTATTTCACACAGAGCATTGGGCGGGCGGTGGAGCCCTCAGTTTTCCGCTGGCTGGTCACCTGCTGTGTACCAGCCATCTCTACCCCGGCCCCCTGTGCCTTCTCTGTCTGGTCCCTCCAGCCTGCATGGCCTCAGCATCACCTCCAGACTCATGCCTGCTGAATGATGGCCCCTGTTCCAGACTCCTCCAGTCCCCTACTGGGTATTTCTCATTATCTGCGGACGCTTCTCTGGATGCATGTCTTCCCAGACTCAAATTTAGTACATCTCAAACCTTCCTCCTCTTACTGCCTATTTCTCCTGAATTCATCTTTCAGGGAGCACGACCTCCATTAATCTGTGTCAGTCAGGCAAGAAACCTCTGTAATTCTTCCCCTTCCCTCAGACTTTCCTTGTATCCCAGCTGGAAAAACTCACCACCCCCCTGACCTACCCCCCCAGGTACTCACTGCCCACCCCCCTTGCATGCCTCAGCCTGGGAATATTTATAAACAAAGACGTCAGTTCTTAAAAATGGTGAGGGTGAAGGATGCGTGCTGCAGAGGGCACATTGGTGACTTGATTTAGGGATTCTCTGAGTGAAGCACACCTAGAGGCCACCTTGGCGTGACCAGGGTCTCAGTGGCCAGAGGAGCCAGCAGTGCCTTCATGACAGTGGTCCTCTCGGGCTTGTTACTGAACACAAGTTTCTGTGCCAGATGCACAGTGAGGCCAGACAAACTGAAACGTTGGAGTTTGGGGCCATGCACGGAGATGGGTGACTCATGTCCCAAAACCCCAAACTCCCTGAAGGGTTTCAGCTAAGCACTTTTTTTTTTTTTTTTTTTTTTTTTTGCGGTACGCGGGCCTCTCACTGTTGCGGCCCCTCCCGTTGCGGAACACAGGCTCCGGACGCGCGTGCTCAGCGGCCATGGCTCACGGGCCCAGCCGCTCCGTGGCACGTGGGATCTTCCCGGACCGGGGCACGAACCCGTGTCCCCTGCATCGGCAGGCGGACTCGCAACCACTGCGCCACCAGGGAAGACCTCAGCTGAGCACTTTTAAAGGCAAGGTGAGGGAGGGTCGTGGTTAGTTGTTGCAAACTTCTTGGTGTCGGAATCCTTTGTTCTTGTCCACATAGGTCAGGTCACATGTTTCTGTTAACCTCCAATAAAACAAATGTTATTCTCTGTTCTGCAACTTTTTATCTCTGTATGAATGGACTCTTCAAGGTCAGAGCCCTGAGAATAGGCTATCATGTATATTTCAGGCTATAGGCAACATTATTTTACAAAAGGTGCAGAGCCAGCGTGACTAAGCACAGGAAAAGGTACAGATCTAATACGGAGTCAGATTAGTTCTTCCCTGTTACAATAACATATTCACAGGAGAAGGAAGCCTGGTTGTTTGTTAAAGCACTTGAGATGCCATATCGAAAAAGGAACTCTTTCAATAGGTATTCAGCTAAGAAGTAGATACCTGTAATTTAACTGAGCGAAACCCTCCATCGATTAACTTTTCTTTCCTTTGTTAACTCCACTTCTAAGAAGCAAGTGACAATAAAGCCACCCATGTGAGCTATTTTGTGCGGACGGGGAGTGGATTCGCTGCCCTTCCTCACATCCTCTCTGGCTAGACTCCCATTCAGTGAGGGGTAGTCTTGGGCTCCAGGGAGGCAGTGAGGTCTTAGATGGATTTTGTTTGTTTGACTTCACTAAGGTAAAAGCTGGACCAATATATCATAGGGAAACTTTCAATGGAAAATTGAAATTAAACAGTGTTTCTTGTTAGTCCTCAGTTAATTAGAAAATTAAATTAACCACAAGCCTCATTCCCAGAGCTTTCTGGTTAATTGACGTGTTGCTGTATTCGGGTTAGAGAAGACCCCAGGAGGCACAGGGTCATAATTGTGTAGAGTTAGAGGATGGAGGGAGGAAGGAACCGCAGACAGTTTGCAAAGTTCCAAGGCGGCAGTTCCATGGCGAAGGCATTGCTTTGTGAGAATTCAGGGCCAGAGTCTGAGTCCTCAGGGCACGCCAGCTGTGGGTCAAGAGCTATTTAAAGGAGAACTCAGGAGGTGAAAGTGTTGCCTTCCATTCTTCATCAGAAGAAAATCTAAAGCATAAACCCTAAATTAGAGTCATTTTGATGATTTTAATTGACATTTAAAATGTAAATGTTTTTCTTCTCTCAAATATCTGCATTCTTCTATAGTCTCCTATAGAAGACTATGTGGACTGGACTTACTTAGAAATACACAATGTGGAGAACTAGTCTAGACTCTTGAGGGGCCAAAAGTCTAAATGGCTGAGGGATTTAGGTGGGACATTTTCAGTCTTAAGATAAAGTTTTAACTGTCCCAATGGGAGAACCTTCACCAGGAAACAAATTACAATCTGAATGATCCACACTGGGTCTTAAAGCTTATCATGGAAACAATTAGAGTTTGTATGATAGCCCTTGCCTTGGAAGGTTCTAGTGCAAACTGACTCTGGTTTGTGGACCAAGTACTATTTATGACAATAAAAACACTTATAGGTTACTCAGGGGGAGTGTTTTGTCAATAAAGAGTTGCTTATAATTGTCATCTAGTCTTTTCCATTTTTGTCCATGGGACTTGGGGCTGGGGCTGGGGAGCAGGCTGTGGGAAAGCTCTGGAATTGGCCGGCACACAGGAAACTCCTGCATTTTTGTTTCTCCTTTTGGACCCAATAACTCTAGGATTTATATTCATTGCTCTTTAAAAAGTTCTCATAACCTTTAGGTGAGAATATACTCTGCTGAATTTTTAAAAATTGACCTGATTTGATTCTCCAGGCACTGAAATAATAGCACAAATGAAAGTAGTAATGGCTATGATTGTGTGTTCTTACTATATGCGTGGCACCCTGCTAAAAAATCCATATGCTTTACATTCTTAATACTCAGAACACCTTCTGTGCAGGAGTTATCAGTATCCCCAGGTGAAGAACTGAGGCTCAGAGATGTTCAGTAACATGCTCAAGCTGACAAGCCAGCAAGGTCAGAATTGGGATTCAAACTCTATCATCTAACCCCCAGCCTGTACTGGTGACCGCAGTGCTAGGACCGTGGAAGAGACCCTCGTCCCCAGACACTCCAGGGAGGTTCTCCTGCTATGGGGCAAGGAAGGAAGAGACAGAGGGAGGGAAGGAAAGAAAATCTTCCTCCTTTCCCTGTAACTTCTGGGAGAAAAACTGATCAGCTCACACCTTCCTGGGCACAAAGGGATGCTGTCTGATGCTTATGTTGGAGCAGGGATAAAAATGCAGCCCTTGACGGATTGTAGTGACGAATAACTGACATAATGTATACCAAAGAGCCTGGAGCGTAAATAACCTTGATTTCCTAGATGTTCATGACACAGTTTCCACTTGTCAGGAGAGGCAGGACGTTATAATAAATGACTAAATGTGCAGGAAATAGGGGTGAGATGGGACCTACTTTTAGAATCATCTAATTATTTTAGAACAGAATGAAGCCACTTCTGATGACTTTTTCCTTGACTGTCTAGCAGTGGGCATCCGCTGAACAGTGGTACAGTGGTCCCCAGAATGATGAGAAATGTGCATGCTGGCAAGTGTAGCCTGCATCTTATGGAAATGGTGATGGAGAGGACAATCTGCTGAGAAAGGAATAAAAGAACCACGTTTCGGTTCTATTCCTCATTCATAAATTTCATTAGAAAAGGAGAGAGAATCTGGAATCTGCAAACTGATGGAAAATGATGTTTTCTTCCCCTGAAAAGTAATGTCTTTGTCATGAAGCTGCACCTGCATTATTGAATAAAATATTACCCAAGTTGTGTGCCCTGTTATTTCCATGGGAGAAATTATCAGTGAATGACCCATAATAAATCATATGCCATGGCTGCCGGCTGCTAATATCAAGATTAATTCTTTTCTGATGGGGAGGCTGCACACATTCTGATGGAAATGTTGATGTTGCCGGGTTTGGGATGAGTTCTAATATATTTGTTTACTTTTCAACACTCCTGAGGTGCAGATGAAAAAGTCTGGCCAGCAGGTGTACAATATGTTCATTCGCTTTGTGCCGTCTGTGCGGGGAGGAGAGCAGCAAAGGCATCTTTTCTAAGAAACACCCGTCTTTCTCCTGCTAGGTCCCCAGATCTTTCTGGGTCTCAGTGCCTTTGGCCAGTCTTTGAAATAGAACAGATTGGGGGGTGGGCAGTATTCATTTCAACTTAATCTTTCCCTGAATGTCCATTTCTAGATTTAGATACAACAATTGCAATGCTATAAAACAAACGGTAATTCTGGGCATGGCAACACTGTTAGTACCACCAGTGCCCTCTCCGTGGGCGTGTGGAATGTGTGAGGGTGAGAATTGAGGGTGATAACGGCCGTGTATTGAGATGCCACGTTGCACACCTGTGATCCGCCAGGAGGGCACCAGACACTTTATATGTGTGACTTCTCAGTCTTCCCAATACCTCCATGAAGTTTTTAACCCCAGTTAAAAGACTTAGGAAACTGAGGTGCAGATCATTTAAATAGCTTGCCTAAGATCTTTCAGCTAATTAGTAACAGAGCCTGGATCCAGTCCCAGGTGAATTCGACTCCAGAATTGGCATGCTAGACCGTCACACTGCCAGCCTGCTCTTAGAGATGCATTTGTACGTTGATGCTGGCATGGCGTCTCCTTGGACTTGTACTTCAAGTGCCTTCGTGACCCGTCTGATCACCCTTGTATTTAGGCACCAGAATGATCCTATGAAGAAAATATTAATCTCTCTTCATATTTCTTGGTCTTTTCCACTTTATGATCATAATTTTTTCTCCATCTCAAGTGAATGGGCAGCCTGCATTTCTCTCATTCTCTCCTGATTCTGGTTTTTATGCTGCTTTCATTTTGCAAAGTGAAACGCCCACCATAGGCAGAAAATTAGCTGCATCAGTGCGTCTGAATGTCACTCATCTACTGGGGTATCAAATTCTGGGGTCACAGAGGCATAATTTTCTTGGGGGTAAATTACGTCTTGCAGACCTTGTTCGTGTACCACTTCTGTCTCCTAAGTTCCCTTCCTAGACACAGAAAGACTTGGGTACACTGAAGGTCATTTTTACATGGCACACTTGATTGCGTAGGAAAACAAATTTTAAAAGTGCTCTCTTTAGAAGGAAAGATATTGTTTCTCCAGAGTAAAATTTTTCAACCCAATCCTGGAGAGGTCTTGTCTCTCAACCACCCTGCATTGATGTGAGCTGTGCAGTGGGGCTTTGTTAATGAATAGTAGCTGCTTCAATAATGAACAGTGAACAGAATATTTAAATTGCAACCGATTCAAATAAATGGCAGTCCTTTCAGACACGTGCTAGGTGGGTGAGAACAAGGCACCAGTGGTAATGAATCTTTGGATTCCGGAAATTGAAGAGAAGCCATACTATTTCTGCAGTCGTCACCTTTCTTTTTCGTAGGAGGAGGAGGAGGAATCCTCCCTCCGAAGGAAAGTTTGCTTCCCAGGCACTGATGCCCCTTGTGGCATTCTCTGTGTCATTGATTTTGTTTCAACATAGTACTCATGTTCAGATGCAGCCGTGTGGTAAAATGGTCCCTGAATCAGACATCTCAGTTATTTCTCTAACACTTTCCTCATTTGGTTACAGTGCTGCTGATTAAGTCCTGTAATTTTTCAAGGCTCCACTGTCATTTCTGTGAAATGGGGATAATCAGGTCTTCCCTATTAACTTCCCAGAAGTGTTGGAAAGATGAAATGAAACTGTTCGGGTATCAGAACTTGGAACTGCCCAAACTCAGCACCGGGTGTCGGTTTGTTTGTACTTCGGCTGCGGACAAAATACTAAGGGATCGTTCTGAGCGTTTCTCTTGAGGGCTTACTCTGGGCAAACGAGCGTGCTAGTCTTGTCGCTGAAAAGGAAACAGCGAGCCTGTCTTTGCACACAAACAGCCCAGTAGCGGGTGATAGGTGCTGAGGGGTGGGTCGATGCCCTGGGAGGCTCGGAATGGAGGGGTGGAAGCCATCAGATGCCGACGGCCTTCCGTTCTGCCAGGCTCTGGGGTGAGCACTTCAAGTGGCACAAAGAAGGGCGGAGCTTCTGTCCAGGTAGGGGGTTGGGGTGCCTTGTGGGCGAGGTTGGGTTCTAACTGGGCCTGGGATGCTAGACATAAGTTAGTAAGTCACTACGTGCATGTGTTCCAATAGAAATGCACTGTCAGTCTGATATAATCCTGGGCTGGCCTAAAAGTTCGTTCCGGTTTTTCCGTCTCACGGAAGAACCCGAACAAACTTTTTGGCCAACATAATACATTATATAATATAGTATAATAATATAATATATAATATGATATAATACAAATGAAAGGGCCTTCAAGAAAGAGAGAATGCCAAGGCCAAACACACAAAGAAGCGTGGGCATGTTTGGATAAGGCTGAGGGGTGCAGCCTGGGGAGAGTGTAGGGTGTATACAGGAGTAGTGTAGAGTTTTGCTAGAAAAAGACATCCGGGGGGCTTGCAGGGGGCTGAGGATGTTGCTGAAACTTACCTGGAAGTGATGGGGAGTAAAGGAGGCCAGCGAGTCGCATGATTGTGTGGGGAGTACTTCCGATCGTGCTGTACTTGCCCAGGAAAAATCAAAGCCCAGAGCCCTCATTCGGGAAAATGCCATCTGGTTCTCCCCGGTTCTCCCCGGCCAGGGCAAAGCGAGGGAGGTTTGATGAAGAGAAGCATCAGAGGCACAGGTGGACGTCCCTTCCTGGAGGTGGAGTGGAGGTGTCTTGAAAGAGGGCATGACTGAGCAGTGTTTTAAATGTAGGCAAGGCAGCCACTTGGAATGGATGGTGAAGAGTAAATTCCAGCTTTGGGAGTGTGTGTGGAATGAATCTGGAGTGTCCTGAACCAAAGATTCTTGTAATTGCTGAAGTTATGGGCCTGAATGAGATCACATAGGAAAAGAACTTTGAAAGAGAAGAGGGCAGAAGACAGACAGTCAGAGCCAGCAAAGGAAGGGGGAGGTGGTCCGGCCATCCCACTCCCAGGGCAGGTGAGAGTTTCAGCCACAAGGCGGCCAAGGAGAGTCCGACGGGAAAAGCTGCTCAGATTTCACAGGTAGGAGCTTTGGGCTTCTGTTTGATCGAGATGCACTTGCAATGAGGTGTGAGGTTCAATTTTGATTTACCTCCATTTCATCGGGCTTGATTTGTTTCCTTCTGTACCCTCCTGAGCATTTCTTTCTTCATGGCAAAGAGCTCCCTTAACTCTTGGCTCCTACATATTTTTGATAGAACTCTGCTGGAAATAGATGCCCTCCCGAGTTGATGAGCAGCCAGGTGTCCAGTGCCGCGTGCTTGAGGATGTGGGGTGGGGGGAGAGCTGGGGGTCAGCACGTCCCCGTTGGAGCTGCAGCATGTCTTGGGGGCCCCGGCAGGCCCGGTGCAAGGGAATCTAGGCCAGCGCTGGGTAAGTGGTAGAAGAAAGAGGGTTTTTACTTTGTGTTTATTGATTTATCTGAGTGGCCAAATAAATATCCATTTGGTCTCCTGTGGACTCTGTTTTACAAAATCAAAGTAGAAAAGAGAGGCTTCTCTAAGGGAACTCACTTCGTGCAGGTTTGTCTGTAACTCTTCCAAGATCACATCACTAGGAGAATTTCTCCCCTTCACCAAATTCCACAGAAGGATGGGGATGCCTTAATTACAAGTATCTGCAGAAAGCAGGTTTCATCGACTCTAGGCTGTTGGAGCTGGAAAGGATTTTAGAGGTCGTCTGGCACAAAGCTCAGAGAGGGGAGTGACTGCCAGCCAGCCCTGCGTTTCCCGTCAACTTGAGACATATGTGCTCAGGTGAGGGCACAGAGCCCCCCTGGGTTAGGGAAGGTGACAAAGGATAAAGCTCTCAGGTGCCCGAAACATAAGCTCCTGGCACAGTCTGAGAGTCTTATTTATCAGTATTTTTTATTGAAGTATAGTTGATTTACAGTGTTGTGTTAATTTCTCCTGTACAGCAAAGTGAATCAGCTATACGTATACGTACATTCTTTTTTTTTTTATATTCTGAGAGTCTTAATGTATGTTTAATGATAATCACCTGCCAACATCCCAAGGCTACTATATAAGCAGCCTGGTAATCACTATTCCTGGTTAGTATTCACAGACAAGGAGGCTGATTAAACCGGAATGCTGGAGAAATGCACAACTAATTCCTAACAACAACCACTCACAAAACAAAAAAACACCAAACCAAAAAAACCAAAACAAAGCCCTAATATTATGAGACTGGAAATTAGTATTGGGCAATTCACGTCCATGTATAGTGAGACTTTGTCAGGACTGAACTTTGTAAATTTGGTTGGTCAAAGTAGCCAGTTGATGACTTCCTTGAGCAAAAGTGTTTTTAACAGCCTCTGCGCTTGGTAACGCAATGCGCCAATGCATATTGATTATAAATGGCTGTAAATGGGATACTATTTACATATTATCATAATATTCATTGCTAAATTTTGTGAGGAAGTGAGTAGTAAGAATTCTGTGAACTCACATACCATGTCGCTAGGAATATTGTCTTAAAAGCCCTCCAGGCATTTAGGAGATGTGTCTCTTTTTGAGTTCCTAGGACACAGTGTGCGGTGAGAGAAGAAGGGTTAGGAAGAAAGGGTCACGACCTCTAAGGGAAATATGCACGCGCCACAGATGCACACATCAAGCTGCTATTTCCCACACACTCCGTGGCTCCTCTCGAGCAAAGGAAGGGAAAGAAAATGAAATAAATAAAATAAAATAAAACAAAACAAAACAAAACAAAACAAAATTAAAAAATAGCCAGTTGAGTCTGGAGGTCTTCACAAGGCACTTAATCCCTAATTGTCCCTGACTGGTGATTTGAAATCTAAAATACCATCCTAAACTGGAAGTCTCTGGTCAGATTCTGAAAACATTTTCCCCCATGTATCAATATTTGTTATCCATTGCTGCCTAACAAATTATCCCAAAGCTTAGCAAGCAACTTGAAAGGAGAGACGTGTCGTGTCTCCCAGGTTCTGCGGGTCATGAGTCCAGGCCCACTCACAAGGTTGGCTTCCCCCAGAGCGAGTGATCCAATAGTGTCCAAGTAAAACAGAAGCCACAGTGTCTTTTATAATTTAATCTTGAAATTAGTATACCATCTTTTGTTGGCATTCTGTTGCTTACGCAAGCCAGGTACAATATGGGGAGACCATCACAGGTGCGAATTCCAGTAGGTGAGGGAACTGGGGGCGTCTTAGAGGCTGCTCATCATACTCCTTGTCCAACTATATTACTCCTTTCTTTGGAGCCATCCAATGAATCCTTTAATCCAATTTAAGTTTTCCATTGTATATGACATGGGTCTGGTTTAGAATAAAAAACCAACTATCAGCCACGTGGGCAAGCAGGGAATCACACGCAAAATACATCTTCAGAGAGAGAGATACAGTTGCAGATAATTGTTTTGAAATAAAAACTTTCTATGTATTTTGTAAATATTTAGTTATTAATTGCATGACATTTTATGGTAGGAAAGAACCATGAATTTCTCTTGCTGCTAATTCAGTCCTTTCCTAACCTTACCGTTATTGTCCTAGTTAAAGAGTATTTATTAAGCATTGACTATTATGTAAAATGTATTGCAAAGTTAATTCAAAGGTGGTACCGGTCACCCTCTTTGAAAACAATACACCAAATTATACTGAGCATGATTCTAAGGAGAGGAAAAAATCGAGGATGCCTTAAAGAAGAAAAGGAGACATTTTAAAATAATTACAATTTTGGAAACTAATATCCAGGATTTCATTGTTTAACTTCATTCAGTGCAACCCAACACTATTGACTAATGCGTCTTTTTGCTCTTGAGACGCTCCAGAGGCAGGATCCTTACCCTCTCCACGAGGTCCTTTCTGCTGAACCCACACTTCCCTTCTAAAATCTGGGATTAAAGAGTCAGACTCAAAGATAGTTTACCAATACCATTATCGGAAAGGGAACAGGCTGGATGAGAGGGAAGAGCCATCAGGAATAGTAGGAGAGATTTAGATGTGATGTAAGTGGAAAGAGTAGAAATTTTAAAGACACACAAGTCTTGTTCAAATAACAACTCTAGTTCTTCAGCTCAGGGGTTTGAGGCATTGCCCACAGTTGCAGGATTCTGGAGTTGTGTTATGTCTAAAACAGTGGTACTAATAACTCTCAGGGTTTATAGGGTTGAGTCATATACACACCTGAAAACGCCTTGTACTATCCGTGCATTAAGAGCATCATAAAAATGACCACGTTCCCTTTTCTTTGTTGTCGTAACAACGTTCATCCATAACTTAGTTCATTGGACTTGGAGCTCATGGGTGATCCCTCTCATTGGATGCAGATAGAAACTGGAACCAAAGTCACTCCAAATCATAGCTCCATTCCTCCCCTTCAGAAGGCAGCAACTGAAGGCAGGAATTCAGAGATAATAACGGGTGATAGTAACAGTACGTATCACATAAATGACAGTAATGGTCAGAAGCCATGCAAGCCACGTGGGGACTTCCTGTGCTCAAATCAAGGGAAGGAATCGTAAAGCAAAGACCATCCATGTTGAACAAAGGCAAAAACATAGACTTTGCAAAGTTCCACACAGGAAATCAGAAAAGAATAAAAGAGGCTCTGGGAAGTGTTAACAAATAGGAAAAAGGATCATGTCTTTGAGCTACAGGAGTGCTCAGAAGAAGAATCAATAAACAGAAAATTACAAAGGCCAAATATATAAAGAGGCTTGGACACGAACAGATGAACGGACAAAAGAGAAAACATGAACTGCCGGTTAGTGAGAGTGTCAGCTCCCCAGTAATCAGGGAAATTCAAATGAAGACTGAAAGGAAATATTTTGCCTATAAAATTAGTAAATGTTTTAAAAACAGATCATTTCCAAATCTAGTAGTGACACGATAAAATGGGCACCCTTGGTGAGGCTGCAAATTGGATGGACGTGTTCCAGAGAGGAAACTGCCTTAAAAAGGCTCAGGTGCCTTGACCCAGAAATTTCACTTCTAGAAATTTATCCCAAGTAAATAATATCATGTAGGGAGCTGATGTGCAAAAATATGCACCAGTATGTTCATGGTAGCATTTTTTTAGATAACTCAAAAGGAAGTCCATTAAAAATTGTATTTAAAAATAAGTTTAATAGTAATGGCAGACATTTATTTTGCACTTACGTGCCAGGCACTCTGCTTGTGTGTGTTTATATATGCATGTATGTATACGTACATGCACATGTCTGTTTACATATGTACACGTACGCATGTATTTGTAAGTGGACCCTTGAACAACTCGCATTGGAACTGCGCGGGTCCACTCACATGGATTTTTCCACTACATATGTCTAGCAGCACTGCGTGATCCGAGCTTGGTTGAGCTCATGGACACGGAGAACTGACTTATAGTTATATTCAGATTGTCGACTGCCTGAGGGGAAGGTTGGTGACCCCACCCCCTGCATTCTTCAAGGGTCAGCTGTATTCATCTGTGTGTGTTTATACGTGTTCTCATTTAATTTTCAGAACCAACCCGATAAAGTAGGAGCCATTGTTCTCCAGTTTATAGATGTGGAGACTGAATCTGAGAATTCAGTAGCTCACCCAAGGTCACGCACCCATTGAATTACATAGCTCTTACCCCAGCTCCGTTGAAAAAGCAGACAACGTTAAGTTGTAGAAGTAAGTAAGTAAGTAAGTAAGTAGAAGCCCCGTAGCTTGCTTTTGGATAAATGTTGCCCCAGCTTAGTAAAGATGTTCAGTTTTAAATGACACTTTGTGAAGCGTATGTGACAGGTTCTTGCTTGCTTTTGCTTCTAGCTACAGATGAAAATAAAAATATTTTCTTTGTTAATATAAAAGTATTATGAATTCCTTTAGGAGGTACCTTTCCCCCTTGTTTGCCATCTCTTAAAAAAACAGCAATGTTTTCTAAGCTGAGAAAGGAATATATTAAATGCACATTACAATGTGGGAGTTAGGTGATGTGAGGCAGAAGTGGTCCCCGCTCGGGTTTTGCAGGCTTGGTTTCATTGTGCGACGTCTGAGCGGAGCTGGGCAGACTGAAGGCGTGAGGAGCGGGGAGCCTGGACGGGCTCTGGGCAGCAGGACGTGGGGGACACACAGTGACCCTGGGATCCACACGCTGGCTTTGCATGACTCAGTTCACCTTTCCTACTTGTCAAAATGAACATGAAAATGTTTCCCTTAACCTACTGGAGAACTTCTGGAAGGTACTGTGAAGATTTGTAAAGCTGCACACAAAGGAACTCAGTAGATTAAGGAAGCCTTTGGTGAAGACTGCTACACAGAAGGAAGAAATATTTGAAATATGAGGCATAATGTGAAGTTAACTTAGCTACTGGGTTTTCTAAGAAATAAGTGCAAATAAATCTTGTATTAATACTGAGTAGAGGGAAACCAGAGGCCTGCAGGGAAGTCTGCACAGTACGTGGAAGCCCATGGAGAAGATTCTGGCCGAAAGTCACATGTTGTTAGACTAGGTATTCTCACACTTCTGAAAAAGGAAACTAGAAGCTCACCAGTCAACCATTATATTTACATTTTGAAAAGATAAGTCTACAGTGTCATTTCCGTAAGGTCTTAAAGGCAGACAAACATTTTCTTTTATTAAACGCATTTCACAGGTTTGTTGTGATTTGTAGGCCAGTCTTTTCTTCACTTATTTCACAGCTCTGAGAGCTGGCTCTATCAATGAACCCGTGGGGACGAGGAAGGGTGGACAGTAGACACACACACACATCGACACAGATACACACACAGACACAGATACACACATAGACACACACACACACACATAGACACGCGCACACACACATAGACACGCACACACACGTAGGCTCCACAGACACACACACTCACACACATACTTTGGTTTGACATTGAACACTAGCTGTTCAACCAGACAGCCCCCCGCGGGTCACAGATCAGCCTTAGACCTCTAGGCCAGTGGTTCCCAAAGCGTGGGCTTCAGACCAGCACCATCAGCATCACCTGGGATCTCGTTAGAAAAGTGAATTCTCAGGTCCTGCCCCAGACCTACTGGGTCAGTTAGGGGATCGTCTTCCCCGAGTGCCTTTTCACAACGTGGTTCTGTTTGAGCTCAGGGCAGTCAGAGAAAGAGCAAGATGGATGTCGGAATCGAGAGTATAGAACACCTGATACGGCTTCTTCAGGCCAGGAGAACTTGTCTGTTCCTGGGAAGAGGAAGGAACTGTGCAAACGCAATGCATCTGTGCACTCCTCCTCCGTGTCACATGACCGTCTACTAAAGGCTCAGGCTAACATCACCTTTCCCGTCTGTGCACAAACCAGCCATTCTTTTCCTAGCCCTTCATCTTTGAGATGAACTCAAATCCTGAGTCTTTGGTGTCATACGTCCCATTAATTTTCTCTGCTCACTCCACGCACATGACAAACTCCGTGTAGCAGGCACCATCTCAGGCCTCTGCTGCCAGCCTCCTCCTCCAGCTAGAATTCCTACCCACATTTACATTTCCAATTTAAGTTAAGATCCTTTGAGATTTCTCCAAGGGTTCCCTTTTCCAAATGGCATATAACTCTTCTTTTCTACTGCATTTATTTGGTCCATCACTTGTCATTTTTTTTAAAATCATTTTATGTGCGTTACATCTTGACTGCCTCAATCTGACTGACAAAAGGTTCAAAGAGGAAGACTCACATCTAGCATGTCTTTGTATCATTTCAGTGTCCAGCCAAGTGACTACAAGTAATCATTTATGGTGTTTATTTTGATGCCCTTGAAGTAAATATAACTTTTCCTCACCATGATTTTTCCAGGATGTAATTAAGTATATTCATTCTTGGTCCCTCTCTGCTGTCTGCATTTCCTTGGCACTGCTTCTCTAACAAGAGGCCACAGTTGGGTGGCTCATGGGAGGTGTTTTTGCTTTGGTGCCTTCATGGATGGTTTTTCTTGTGAACCTCCGTTTAGAAATTGGGAAACTTCATGCACAAAGTCAAACGTATGGCTTCCTTTGAGATAAAAGAAGATGTAGAGCCTACGTCTTCATTCCCACAGGAGTGGATTACTGGTCATGCCCCTCTGAGGAGGGTGTGAGTTCCAGGGTTTCAGAGTCCCCAGTACTTCCTGTACTGTGTGCAGTATGGGAACTGAGTACCTGTTAGTCATCACAGGTGCACCGGTGACTTCCTTAGGTTGGAGACAGTTCTCTGTAAGGAGTGCCTGGCTTGTACTGTTGGCTCTGCACCTTACCAGCTGTATCTCAGCAACCTGGCACAAGATATTTAACCTCTGCTCTGCTTCCCTTCTGTGAATTGGGGATAGTAGTGGTACCTAACTCATAGGTTGTGAGGATTCAATGCGTTAATATATTTAAAATACTTCAAACAAGCCTGGCACATACTGAGCGCTCAAGAAGTGTTTGTTTGGTATTTACTGTCATTGTTCTTAGGGCCAGTATTGACAGCAGTAAGAGTAATACTATTTACCAGTGTTTCTCTTCTAAGTAGAAAAACAAAAGATGGGTCAAGAAAGTCATGTTCTTTGTCCCATCGTTCAATAAAAATGAGACAAAGCACATTTCTTTTTAAAAGTAAAGGATTTTCCTGTACCTTTAATGTAAGGTACAGTATTTGGTGTGAAGGGGGCTAAAAGCCAATTTCACCAATTGCCTGCTTTGGTCTTTGTTAGCTCAAAGCTGGAAAAGCAGGTTGGTTTCTTATTTCCTTGATTCAAATGCTAGTATTCGGTTTGTGTGGTTTGGTTTTTGTTGTTGTTGTTGTTGTTTCTTTTTTTGAAGGACTGGAGAGCGCTCACTGGTCTTGAACCACTCTCGAAAAGGTGGTTGAACCACGATTCAGTCGAAGGAACTGCTGAGCTAGAGCCAGCCCTGGGTTGGTTTGTTTGATCTTTCTTTTTTTTTTTTTTTTTTTTGCGGTACGCGGCCCTCTCACTGTTGTGGCCTCTCCCGTTGCGGAGAACAGGCTCCGGACGCACAGGCTCAGCGGCCATGGCTCACGGGCCCAGCCGCTCCGCGGCATGTGGGATCCTCCCGGACCGGGCTCACGGGCCCAGCCGCTCCGCGGCACGTGGGATCCTCCCGGACCGGGGCATGAACCCGCGTCCCCTGCATCGGCAGGCAGACTCTCAACCACTGCGCCACCAGGGAAGCCTGTTTGATCTTTCTTAATGTAATCTTTTCTCTTTACCTGGGGATAATTTTAGGTTTTCAGAAAGTTGGCATAGATGGTACAGAGAGTTCTTGTATACCCCTCTCCCAGTGTCCACATTGGTAACAGCTTACTTTTCCAAGCTCATTAGTCAAAACCGAGAAACTGAGATTTGTGAGTTACATTAATTAAACCCCAGACTTTACTTGGATTTCACCAGCTTTTCCCCTGATGCCCTCTTTTTTGATCCAGGATCCAGTCCTGAACCACATTGCATTTGGCTGTGATGTCTCCCCAGTATTCTCTGATCTGTGACTGTTTCTCATTATCCCTTGTTTTTCCTGACCTTGAGTCATTTATTTATATCAGTACCGTTATAGGCTAAATCATGCCTCCCCAGATTTATATGCTGGGGTCCTAACCCCCTGGACCTCAGAATGTGACTGTGTTTGGAGACAGGGTCTTTCAAGGGGTAATTCAGTTAACATAAGGTCAGGTGGTGGGGCGGGGGAGCTTAATCTAATCTAACTGGTGTCCTTATAAGAAGAAGTTGGGACACAGATATGCACCGATCGATAACCGTGTGAAGACAAAGGGAGAAGACAGCCATCTCTAACCCAGGGAGAGAGGCCTCAGAAGGAATCAGCCCTGCTGGCACCTTGACCTTTGACTTCCAGTCTCCAGAACCTTGAGAAAGTGAATTTCTGTTGTTCACTTCACTCAGTCTGTGGTGTTTGTTACGGCGACCCTAGAGATCTCAGTATGGACTCATATAAGCTAATTTTACACTTTTTGTTAAAATCCAATTCTTTGTTGTTTATATCATTGCTCAGATTGTCCCAGCTTTGGCCACTGGGAGCTCTTTCAGGTTGGTCCCTGTGTTTCTTTGATGTGTCCCATACTTTTGATATTTGAGCACTTCTGTTCTGGTACCATGAGATAAGCCAGGCTCATCATGTTTTTTCCTTACCCTGGCCCTAGCAGCAGCCATTTCCCCCAAAAAATGCAGTTTCCTTTTATTTTAAAATGGCATCTAGAAACCAAGATCTGTGGTACCAGGTTTTGATTCTTGACCTGTGGCAGCAGCTGGTTCTGGTTCTGGTTCTGGAGCGATACTATCTAAAGCCCAGACTCATGCCTGACAAACCATTTCTCTATGTGGGGCATATGTCACTCTCCAAGGTACTGATCATGAAAGGCTCTTCTTGTGCTGGGGAAGAGAGAAAAACATGTAAGAATATCACATGTCAGCACAGTTACAGTCATTCTCTGTTCACATTTGTGAAGCTAATAAAGGAAAGAAGCTATATCACTTGGGTGAAATAAATTCAAAATCTTAGAGTTTAATGAGTAGTACCTGTATCTTTGCAAATCCATCCCTTGAAGAGAACAAGAGAGCCTCTTGAAAGAGAAAATATGATGAGGCACTGTCCGAAATGTTATTTGAACAAAGATCACAAGATTTCAGATTTGCCTAACACCATGTCTTAGTGATGACAATTCAGGAGGAAATGTGCTTAAGCTGTGGCTTGAAGGGTTGAGTTGAGATGGGTGCATTTCCTGACAGCTAAGATTAGTGGATTCTGGAGAAAGCAGTAATGAGGTTTACAAAATTTTCTTCTAACTCTACTAATAAACAGGTGCAGGCTGGCTTAAATGTCTACTTGGATTAAAATGTTTCAGATTCAGTATTTCATTGGATATAAATGCTTCCCCCCCATCACTGAAGCATACAAGATCTTAAAATTCTTCTTGTTCTGTGCGCATATGTTTGATGGTACATATCTTTGGTTAACCAGTATTGTGATAGACTATGTCTTCCTAGTATGTTGATCTCTGGAGAGAGAGGTAAGAGGCAGTGCTGGTTGGAATTAAATAACTAGACATTATTTTTCACTTAAGGATCTTTAATCAATGGATGTTAAGAGAAAAATGGATTCTGCATTATTACTGCAGTGGCTTTTTATTTTTACTGGTAATAAGCATTAAAGTCCCTTAGTGTGAGATATTTTGTTTCTTTCCTTTTAAAAAATTAAGTTTGGTGTTTTTCCTTAGAGCCTGATTCATTTGCTAGACTAAAAAGCATTTAAAAACATTGTTTAACATATGGGAAAACACACTGTCACAATTCTATCTTTTTATAAAGAAATAAGTGCACATTTGGTTCCCTGAGAATATATGAACTTTTATAGTTAACTCTTAGGAATGAAGAAATATGTGTCCACAAGAATTGCCTGAAGTAGTTTTGACCTGAGAATATCTCCTGCCCCAATCCTGTGAAAAATTCCCATCAAATCAGACACTTTTAGGACTGGATAGATCCTTGAATGGTCCTCTACCTTTAGTGAAACCACTCCTAGGTAACCTTTATAAAGAGAACACTCATTGCTGTTCAGCAGAAATGTCACAGAGATGGACCTGTGATAACATCCTTAAAGTCCCTGTCTTTGAAGACAGTCACACTGGGGCTTAGGGCTTCAACATGAATTTGGGGGGACACAATTCAGTCCATAATCATGAATTTTCAGTTTCCTCAGTAAAAGCTTTATCCCCCAATTTCCAGCAGCTCCAGAGAAAGAGAAGCAACATTTTTTTACATAAGAAATCTTCTGGAGCTCTGCATTCCTGTACTCCACTGACTCAGTGCTGCCTAATCAGGATGACTTTATTTCCCTGCTTGTTGGCTTTGCTTGATTCTCTCCTGGTTTCTGCCCTGCCAAGGGTGCTTGTCTGAGCAGATGAAGCATCGCACATGCTCACAGGGGTAGCCTGCTCGGTGCTCCTGACGTGCTCTCTGCCCTAAAACCTTAGGTAACTTGGTCCAGTGTCTCACAGATCCTCATTATAAACACCTTCCTAATCTGAGTCCTCTGGTTGCCATTTTAGAATGTTCCAAGTGGAGTCTGAGAAACAGCGGCATCACCTGAAAGTTTATTAGAAATGCAGACTCTCCAGCCCCACCCAGACCTCCCCAATATTAACATTCCTCATTAATATTAATGTAATGAATCCTCATGAGTATTAAGATTCCTCATGAATATTAAAGTTTGAGAAACACTGCTCTAGATTGGTCCTTGATATGAATTAAAAACGGCTACGCACAGCCGCATAGCACAGGGAGATCAGCTTGGTGCTTTGTGACCACCTAGAGGGGTGGGATAGGGAGGGTGGGAGGGAGGGAGACGCAAGAGGGAGGAGATATGGGAACATAGGTATATGTACGACTGATTCACTTTGTTATAAAGCAGAAACTAACACACCATTGTAAAGCAATTATACTCCAATAAAGATGTTAAAAAAAAAGAGTAGGGAAATCGTGATGGTATAAAGAGACATAAAAGACAATAAAAAAAAAAAAGGCTATCCAAAGCCGAAGCATTGTTTCACTATAATGAGTCAACACATTGAATAAAAATTTCTAAGAAACAAACAAAAAAAAGCCAGCTACCCACCCCAACTTCCAGCCACTTGAGCTATAGTTAAATTCCCCTTCACTCTCTTGTACTTTGCTTAAGTAAACCTAGTCACCCCAGCTTTTCCTCAGGGAACTCATTTCCCTGAACAGTGTATCTGATGTTTCTGTACCTACTTGCAGAATTATTCAGTTATTCAGAGATCACAGATCTGTTTCTATGCAACCTGTTGCATATTGCAGGAATCTTTTTGATGGTAAGGTAATCTCTGGTGAATCACAAGGTTGAAATACAAAGATAGCAAGGTAGCTAATAGTCATTGGTTTGGGAAATTTTTTTCACCGTCACCACCTTTTATTCATATACCATTTTGATTAGATTTCTACAGAAAAAAATAGGGGATAGTATTTGAATCCATTCACCTGAAGCCACAATTTAAGTAATTTTAGTTCTGGATATTTATTTTGTATTAAATACACAAAGGATTTTATAAATATATGTTTCAGATAGTAATCCCTTCTCTGTTTAGTTTTTTTCATTGTTTATCATTGGGTTTTAGATGTATGAATAAGCTAATGTGAGTCAAATGCTTTCCTTGCAACTGCTTGAAAAATTCAATAACCAATTATTTAGAATAATTGAAAATTAAGTGAAAATCAAAATGAGTATAAAGTAAGTTTTTTTTCCCCCACCAATAATGCATGCTCATCTTTATTCCCCCAAATAAAAGTTGCCTGCTTTCTCATAAAAAGTAATGATCTAACAATCACAAAATGCTTTGCGGAACATGTTCTTTCAGCATTAGTGCCGTATAGAATTTTTTTGAAAGACACCAATGAGAGTAAATGAAGCGCACAGTTTGTAAACTGCCTGGATTTTTGAAGCCATTGTGCCCATCATTTCCATTGAGAGGAAGACGGTTCTGGTACTTGACGTCTTCAGACTGCATAGTGTAATAGCCTCTCGTGACTTTTGCCAAAGAGCCACTTTAAAACTCTGCCTTTTGATTTGCCACCATTAATATTGGCTTCTATTTTTTAAGTCTGTAATTTCGGCTAATATGAACTTTGCTCAGGACTGTTACTGCTCAGACTACCAAAATTCAGATGCACCTGCAAGAAATAGAATGAAGAGCTTTTCTGTCAGAAAGAAATGCTTTTCAACCTTTGAGTTTCCTCTCCCATTCTGGTTATGTGGTATAATTTAATTAAAAATAAAAAGGAAACTCTTCTTTGTAAGATACGTAGTTTGGATCATTCTTCTCAAAGCCTCCCTTTACTTAATCATCTTTATAAACCCTTTAATGGTTCTCAGTTTCCTGTAAGATAAAATAGAAATTTCCCATCTTGAAATTCAAAGCATCTTCAGCTGAACTCCATCTCCCCTAACACTTCTTTCCATCGTCTCTCTCTGCTCCTCTTTACAAATCCCCTGCTGCAAATAACCTACAAGGTATATACCAAGCCTGACTCAGTCATTCCTCAGAGCCTGGATTAGTTAGTTATCTATTGCTGCAAAACAGATCACCCCTAAACTTGATGGCTTAACACAACATTAGTCCTTTATTATTGCTTGTATTTTCTATGGGTCAGGAAATTTGGTGTGAATGGAAAGTGTATGCAGTGTTGCTAAGTTTTCTGGGACACTTGTTTGATATTGCAAATTCTCTCGATTGTGCGATCTGAGGCACAAATGTAGATGGGAGACTAACGTGACATTAGCTTGGCTACTTGGTCTGACCTGACTCTTCTGAGGTTGCAGGCAGATGTTCGCCAGGGCTGGGCTGGGCTGGGGCTGGAGGACCCACTCCTGGCTCACTCGCATGGCTGGCAAGTTAGTACTGGCTGTTGTCTGGAAGCCTCAGTTCCTCTCTCCACAGGGCTGCTTGGGAGTCTCATGGCAGGGTGGCCTCTTCCATATGAAACGATCTAAAAGGCCAAGGTGGACGCTGTTGATGGCTTTTATAATCCAGCCTCAGAAGCTAAATGCTGTCATTTCCACCATTCTCTATAGGCCACACGTAGCCAGTGCAGATTTAATTTGGAAGGGGGAACCCACGGTGGAGCGAATAACAAGAGTGTGGATTGCAGGGCTGTCTGGGAGGCTGGCTGCCTCAGAGCCTTTTCTCACACCGGCAGTTCTCATCCCATACCACCTCTCCGCTCTTCCTCCCATGCACAGGAAAACCCCCTGCCCCGGGGACCTTCCTGACCCACCCTAGATGGAATGAAACCCCTTAGAACGTATTATTCCCTTTACCAATCAGGCAGTGTATGCTGTCTTTGCACGTAGAAGTTATACCCAGGTAAATCATTCAAGGACAAGGTTCTAACTCTTAGAACACACTTCATGTGGTAGATTTCTTAATGTTCATTACTCAGAATTAAGAAGGTGAATCTGCTGCGTAGAATATATTCAAAACCTCCAACGATCTTTGTCTTTGGCTGAAATTAATTTGCATGCCTCAAGCATGCTCAAATTTGGTGTGAATGGAAAGTGTATGCAACATTGCTGAGTTTTCTGGAAAACTGGTCTGATACTGCAAATTCTCTAGGTTGTGAGATCTGAGGCACAAATGCAGATCTTAATGTGGCATTAAGATCCTGACCGCAAGGTACTAATCTTGATTCCCTTCTGAATAAGTAAAGGAGATTAAATTAAATTCAGAATGATTTTAGTATTAAGTTTCAACCTAGTACTTGAACCCTTTTAGAATTATAAATCCAATAGTGGTGGTATTGGACAACCTTCTGTCATCTAGAACATTCCTTTCCTTGGCTGGGCCAGAGAAGCACGTTCTCAGGATTGGAGATGATGAGCCATTTTCCCTATTAGAGATACTCATCTTATAGATTGAGTTTGACAGCTCCTCCACAGTATTCAAACACCACGGTGATTTTGGATGAAGCAAGGCCAGAAGTGTATTGGATGGGCTTGAAATGGAACATATATCCATCCCCGACCCTCGCTGCCCTCGTTTTGGAGTTTCTTTTGGGAGAAACATCCCCATGGTTATACCCCTACTAAATTCTAGCCTGTCCATATAATTAGTCTTACTAATTTGAACAAATAAGGGTCAAACCGGATGATAGAAATGCAGTTTTCTTGCTTTCAAATGCAAGCAGTAACCTTCATGGACATGAGGAAACATTTCCAAATAGAGGTTCTGGGAAGTGTATGGTCCCCCCCTTTCTTTCTACATGCAAACAATTAATAAGCCAAATCTCTTAAGCAATTCATTTCTCAAGTGGGTTAAGCAGGTTCCTTAAAATCATGTTTCTATAGTATCAGGTTGCTTGCCAAGGCCTTTTTAGCTGTAGATTAAAAGTCTACAGTCTACCTGATGACCAAGGTCAAGTTACGATGCATTCAGATCATGGATAACTGACCTACATGATCATTTTCAGTATGTGTCTTCAGAATGCATGGCCTCTCGCCAAGGATGTGAATGAAGCGAGGCCCAGGTGCCCAGCCTGTTTGACTTTAGGGTGATCTCAGAGAGCCTCTCCCCACCAGTCACCTGCCAAATGGGCTCAGTGACACCTGAAATTCCTTAATTAGAATATTTTTCTGTCTTTGTGGTTATGATGCTTTTCCAAATTTGTCTGCGTAGAAGTCACCCAGGGATCTTGTTAAAATGTAGATTTTGTTTCAGTAGATCTGGGGTGAAGGCTCTATGTACTGCTAGTCCATACCATACGTGGAGGTATTAGAATGCATAAACCTCTAGAAAAATAACACCCGACCCTTTGCTAATTGAAAATCACACGTGCAGTACTGACCACTAGCACAGGCTCCAACCATGGAAGTGCCCCAAGCACCTGAAGTGTCATGTGCTCTGACCTGAATCGATGATTTTTCCCTCTGGTTTGTCCCTACCCCTCCTCCTCCCCCCATCCAAAACAAACAGACAAACAAAAAACCCCAACAGCTACAACAAAGAGGGAAAAGGTGGGTTTCACCTTCCTCGCTGTCTGGTCTGGGCCATAGCCCCACCACCCACCTCTGCACCCTCCGAGTTAGCAGTTATGTTCATCTCCTCTCCTTCCCATCCCTCACCCCGGTCCTGTGATGACAGCTGCAAGGTATCCCCCTACACTTCCTCCTTCCTTCTTCACCTCCACCCTCATCACCTCTTTCTTTCTTTCTTTTTTTTTTTTTTTTTTTTTTTTTTTGCGGTACGTGGGCCTCTCACTGCTGTGGCCCCTCCCGCCGCGGCCATGGCTCACAGGCCCAGCCGCTCCGCGGCACGTGGGATCCTCCCGGACCGGGGCACGAACCCGCGTCGCCCGCATCAG
>NC_041218.1:3640239-3670802 GCF_002837175.3 Physeter macrocephalus | reverse complement strand
TCCCCCGCATCAGCAGGCGGACTCTCAACCACTGCGCCACCAGGGAGGCCCTACCCTCATCACCTCTTGCCTAAGCCTTTTCAATCAGCGCAAAAGCCACCTCTGCTCTTCTCCTTCACTCTTCACCCTCTGCCTGGGGGCTGTTACTAATGCACTGATGGAATAGTATCGATTCTCCTCTTTAGACACTTTCAGTGGTTCCCATGACCAAAAGCCTTGCTCATGTGGTCCATTTGGTTACCAGTTATGGCCACATCACAGTCACACTGGGACATGTACCCTGTCGTGAACAGGGCATGCCTTTGCCAGTAACAATCTCCCCTCCACAGTGCCAGGACAGAGCCTGCAAAAATCTGCTCACCTTCCAAGGCTCTGCCTAAATCCCCACCTTCTGCACGAAGGCTTCCCCAGCTCCACCACCAGTGGAGATCCAGGTCAGGATAGGCAGCTCCAGCTCACCCGCCAGAGCATCTAGCGTTTGGAGGCTCTTTTACTTCTGTTAGTATTGTTCGTTTAGTTCTTCTTACTGGATTGTAAATTTGGGATGACAGAGACTGTGTTTTATTAATCTTTTTGTCTCCTTAATCAGCTAGTGCAGGAACCTGTTTACAAGAGGTGCTTAATAGTTTATCAATTCAATGAATGGGTTTCTTGGATTCTTTTCTTGAGAGTAGATTTTGTGAAAGGAGAGTGGAAAAGATTAAAGGACACTACATAATTAAATAATAAATGGTGCAGAGAGGGAAGGCTGGGAGAGATGGTGTCAAATGTCCCTGAAACACAGATTTATCTTGGAGCTGTAGATGACATTTAAGAAACAACCGTGACATCGTAGGGAAACCATACCTCTCCCTGCTCTTTACTTCTCATGCTTTTTACCACCTGGTTATATCTCTTCTACCCCTCTTGGGGAATTTTATATTAAAGATTATTTTCCTGTAATTTTTCATTCCCTTTATAACTGTGAGAGACAGCTCCCACAGGAACACGAGATTGAGAATCAGTAAGGCACACAGCTCTGCTATCAATTTATTAACGAGCAAGCACTAGAAAAGTGAGGTCTAATGTTAGAGGCCAGGTAGTCCAAACACCTCCCACCAGGAGTCCACTGTGGCGGAGCCTGTGAATTTCAGCTCCTTGAGGTCTGATCGTCTGCTGTGTTTTAGGCATATTGTTGCACGTTAATGAAAATTATATCAGTAGTTGCAGGCAACAACTAACATTTATCAATCTTTAATGTAGTTGTAGCAGTGACTGCTGGAATGGAATATGAGTTTCAAAGAATTTAAAAATCATCTTCAGAAAAGCTTATGGCTTAATCCACAGACTTTTGTGGTGAGAGTATGAAGGAAAAACAATTGAAATGCAGTGCCATGTCACTGTTGCCATAAAGGGATGTTGGGCTTGTCTATATCAATAAATTGGAAGGTTAACCTTTGTAAAATGCCTGCTCACTGTTTGTGTGAGAATGACTGTGCGTTGGTATTAAATGAAGAGCTGAGGTTTATATTTCAGACACCGTGGATGTCCTTTATTTACAGATAGTTATCCTTCCAGGAGATACATTCATGGTTGATTCACTTTAAAAAATATATATATATAGCCCCCAGCTTAGTTCTGATGGTTTGCATTTTTCACACCTCTCTTGGTGACTTGATAGCCAGGTGGCCTTGGGTAAAGCCAAGTCCTGGCAGAGAATGTTCTTGCTGCTCTCAGAGTTGCATGTAGGGTCTCAGATGGAGGGGTTGCTGGTGGGCACCCCTCCCACACCCCTGGTCCTGCTCTAGGCTCGTCTTCTTTTTCTTTTCTTCTCTTGGAAGTGGTTAGAACCAGAAGCCGAAGGGCAACTACAGTCTGTAAAATGGGCAAGTGTTGTTCTAGTATAGAGAGAAGAGCCTTAGAATTCTGAAGCAGTTTGTGTAAAAGTTCATGGGCTCTAGAACTAGGATTTGAAGAATGATTCTTCCAGTTACTAGTGTGTGATGTCATACACCTTACTTATACCAGCTGTCACCCGCAGTTTCCACATCTGTAAGTGGACATAACAAGGTCTAATTCTGAGCGTGGTTGGAAGAATTACAGACCCTGCCTCGGGGCGAGTTCACTGCAGGAAGAGAACCTTACAGCTTATGTGGCTGATAGCGCTCTGGCCTTTGTATGTCACCTGGCTTCACACGTCATTTCTCATCTTTGAATGTCAGTTTCTACCCTTGTAAAAAAGAGGGAATTGGACCGGGTTATCTACTTGTCAGGTTGTCTAAAGACTTTGTACTGTATGGGCTGTAAACTAACACATTCAAATGGTGCCCAAAGCTTTGGGCCAATCCAGTGGGTTCAGTCAAACAGATCATTAGCAGGGAAATGAAACCAGCCATTTAATTACAGTACTGGTGTGCCTCGTGTTTATTACAATGGCCCCAGTGCCCAGCGTGTAGTAGACACTCAGGAAACATTTGTTTAATGATTGAAATAACATCATATGAGTCACAGCCCCAGGAAAGAGATGGCACATTCAAAAGGAGTGTTTGAAGAGATAGATGATGTGACAATTTAGAAAGGAACGGGAAGGACTCGGAGAAAACAGTGAAAGATGGAAACATGCTGGGACTGGAACAGCGGGAGGACACCATCGCCCCATGGCCCAGGGAGCAGTTGCTGGACCCAGGAAGTTGGTTGGCCATAGAGGAAGACCACTGGGCAGGAACTGTGCCCATGGATAACCTGACCTCTCTCCCTGACTTTCTGATCTCCTGGTAGAGCTTCCCACGGGCCAAACCCAACTAAAACCCAGAGAACAAGGAAACTAGGTTGAGGCTGGCCCTCGAGGTCTGCCCTCTGGGGCAAAGAGCAGGTAGAGAAGGGCGTAAAGTGAATTGTAAGGGGCAAAGGGAGAATACGTAACACACCTGAGTAGCTGCCCATGTCAGTGTGTGCGTGTGCGTGTGCGTGTGCGTGTGCGTGTGTGTGTGTTGCAGGGAGGGAGGGAAGGTGGGTGGACTAAAATATTTTATTTGTTTTGGGACTCTTTTAGTACAGGCACAGAAATAACTACCTATTTTGTTCTAAGAGGTTTGTCTTTTCCACCAATGTAATTAATACGGTTAAGTAATAAAGGCAGTGATTAACTTCAAAAAACAAAGATTCATTAGTCAATGCCAGGGTTTTTTTTGTTTGTTTGTTTGTTTTGCGGTACGCGGGCCTCTCATTGTTGTGGCCTCTCCCGTTGCGGAGCACAGGCTCCGGACGCGCAGGCTCAGCGGCCATGAATGCCAGGTTTAATCAGGACATTTTAGTCTTTTTGGTTTTAGGTCTTTTTTTTTTTTTTTTGGCTGCGCTGCGTGTCTTGCAGGATGTTAGTTACCGGACCAGGGATCAAAACTGGCCCATGGCAGTGAGCGTGCTGAGTCCTGACCACTGGACCTCCAGGGAAGTCGCTAATCAGTAGATTTTGGTGGATGGGGGGATTGGATGTGGATGACGTCCAGGATGGGTGGGGGTGGGTTGTGGAGGCATGGGCTTCGGCTAAGTTGGGATTGGCAACCAGAGGAGCATAGCAACTGTAAGACCAGAGTATTGGTCAGACAGTAACGTTCAGCCAGCGAGGACCGGTCCAGAGCAGAGTCCCTGATGGGCTTGCAGTTAACACCCAGCTGCGTCACAGGTGTGTCCAAACTGTCAAGGTGCTTTGGTTTTAATGACCAGGAGAGATTTAGCTTTTCTTTAATCCCAGCATCTCATAGGGAGGCACTACCTGCTACTGTTTCTCAGGCTATTCAGAGATCACCTCCTACGACTGCGTAGTTGTCATTAGTACGGTTACATCTGTTTCCTCTTTACTAACCTGTGTCAGAGATGAACAACACTAGACACTAGATAAAGTGGTCAGGGCAGGTTCTCATCAATGATAATTCCTGCCGCAGGAAAAGGGGTCAGTGTGGACTGGACTCAGCTTCGACTTGTGCTGAGGTGACTGGAAGTTTTGGAAGGAGATGGAGGGAGTCGTGTGTGGAGGCTGCATGTAGTCAGGGAGGTGACAGATTGTGAGGGTCGGTCAGCGCAGGGGCCAGCAGGCCAGCTGCGTCTGCAGGCTGGCAGTTGTGGGATTTTGGTTCCTACCCCCAGAGTGGCTGCCTCGAGTTTCCTCAGGCAGGCACTTTATGGGGGGCGGGGGTCAGCCTAGCGATGCGGCCTTGAGCTTTCGGAAACTCTGTTGGTGTTTGTTCAAGCCCTCAGAGACCGAGGTTGAGGCCTAGGGGAGGAGAGGGCCCTGGCTAGTGATTGGTTGAGGAGAGGTCTTTGTCACCTGTTGTTATTCTTTATTGGTAGAGCACAGAGCTTTCTCTGGATACCTAAATAAGAGAATATAGGAAAAATGAATACGACAAAACTGTTTTCAAAGAACAGTTTTATTGGCAAAAGGCATCTCAGTGATGATTAATGAAATAGAGGATTGTGAGATGCCTCCCTTAATCACTCTTATAAATTAACTGCATTGTGCAGCACAGCTGAAGCTTTTGATTATATTGTTTAGAGCCAAGAATGGAAAGAACTATTGGGTGTGAGTTTATTTCCTCTTCAAAAATCCAGGAAGCACATTAGTCAGGGTATTCAAAGGTGCTGATGAAAGTTTCCAAATTTCACACAAATACCTTTAGTGATGAAAAAAAAAAAAAGTCTTATCCAGGAAATAACAGAGTCAAAGAAATGTAGAGAATGATCTCTTACCCTGCTGCCATAGACTCTTTATGGAGTTTGTTTTATGGTTTTTTGCTTTCAGTGTACTTTTTGTGGAGAGAAAACGATTGCCACTTTTCCCACCGATGTGGACACATATATAAATATTTTTAGACCTCTCCCAACCAGACTGTAAAAATAATGATATTTTCTACCATGATCTCTCGTCTTTGCAGACTGTTGGAAAGATGGGATGCAGGTGTACCACTGGCCTGGAAACCTCTCCACTCTTGAGGCGTGGTGTTTATCTCAACACTCGCAGGTCCCATCCCCAGGGCAGAGTTGTGGTCCATTAGAACAGGTAATCTTCCAAAGGAAACATGATAGATGGTGCATTCGTTTCCTATTGCTACTGTAACCAGTTACCACAAATTTAGCGACTTAAAATAATACAAATTTATGATCTTACATTCTGAAGCTCAGAAGTCTGACATGGGTTTCTGTTGGCCCAAATCGAGGTGTGGGCAGGGTGTTTCTCCCTCGGGTGACTCCAGGACAGAATCTTCTTGCCTTCTTCAGCGTCTAGAGGCTAGGCTGCCGCATTCCTTGGCTCGTGGCCCCTTCCGTCCTCACGACCAACAACAGCCAAGGCAGAGTCTTTCTAACAACAGCCCATCACTCTGACGCTGGCTCTTCTCCTTCCCTCGTCCACGGTTAAGGGCCCGTGTGATTACATTGGGCCCACGGGTATAATCCAGGATAATGCCCCATTTTAAGGTCGGTGGATTGGGAACATTAGTTCCATCTGCTGCCCTAACTCCCCTTTGTGATACAGTGTAACATGTTTATAGGTTCTGGGAATTAGGAGGCGGACAGCTTTGGGAAGCCGGCTTTCTGCCTGCTGAAGGTGAGAATGTTGGTCACAGTGAAGTAAGTTTCATCCAGTGCAGTTCCACGTTGGCCTGTGCAGGTGCCCGTTGCACACCGTGTTCTGCTCTGTAATCATGCTACGTGACAGTAAAAGGCTTATCAGGGAACGCGGAACTGGATTAGGAGTTAGGAGAGGTGCCAGATCTATCAGTTGCCACTTGACAACTGTGTGGCCTCAGGTAAACCTCCTGACCCTTAAACAAAAATTTTTCCCTTCAGTCTTCTCATTTGTAAAATGAAGGTTCTGGGTCAGACTATCGCCATAACCTCTGCCAAAGCCCTCCGAGTCTGAGAAATCCTTCTGGTCTGAGGTGAAGGGCGTGAAAAATAAGTTGCTTTGATGTGGTTAGTGCGTTCTTGTCGATTTATTATTATCTTGGATGCTTATAAAGTTTATGCACATTTAAAGTTAGTTATTTCCTCATTGTGTAATTAATGTAGATGAATCCAGCTCGAAGTGTCAGATAGGTAATTTATTCTTTCTTTAAGAAGATGAACAGACTAACCCAGGAGGAACTTTCTTGGTCCCTCTGGAAACCAGTCATTGAGTTGTCCTAGGGTCGATGCATGGTCTTCCCAAAGGATCAGGTATGGGTTTTAACAGATTACAGTAAGACAGCTTGGGTGCCTTCCAGAAATAAATTAAAAACAGTTTTTATGTTTCGTATTTTAAACCCCTTGCAGACAACACTGAACAGAAATTAGAAACTCCTAAGTGGATTTGAAGTGATAAAAATAGCTGTAAAAGTTGAAGAATAACCATTTCAAGTGTTGTGTCTTCTGTGTGTAGGCAGTTGGTGCAGCCATGAACATCCCCCGTGAAAGTGAAGTTCAGTCACACACCTCTGAGCACTGCTCTGGTCTGGAGCCAAGGGCATGTCTCTCGTATGTTGGGGAAACGTTAGCTTTGTCCCGATGTGGGCTTGCTGTCCGATTGACACATGCAGGAGTGTGGCCTCAGGGTGGCTGCAACCTCTTCCAACTCTTTATTTAAGGTTTGCTTGAAGACAATTGTGTGTGTTTATAGGCACCGATCGACAGTAAGTTTGGATGTTACCGAGCCAAAACACAAGATGCCATGTTGCTACAAACGTAGGTGTTATTTTAGAATTAGATTCAATTTCCTTTGCCAGCAGAGAACATTGGGGGTTGGATTTTCTGAGTCATGGTTCCAAGATGGTCACAGGAGTTGTCCTGTCACTTCCCCTCTTCATCCCGCATTGAATTCACCAGGACAAGAGTATTCAAGCCAGAGGTTTGGCCAAACACTTTGGAACAATAAAGTATATTTAAGAATTGAACATTTTGCGTTTTTTATTGTAGTATTGAGTAGGGGATGGAAAATCAGCCAGTTCTAGTACTACTGGGGTCTACATTCAAAAGAGAATGTTTACAACACAAACCTTTGGTTATTTATTTGGCTGAGGGCCTGCTCAATGCAAAAGTTTTTTGTGGGAATTTGGTGAGTCATGGTGATGACATAACATGACCTCAGAGGCGTTCACAGCTCTGCGGTAGAGACAGATATGTAGAAAACCCTGCACTAGGCTTATTCCATGTTGGCCGTGGTACTTGATGGGGGCATATCTCAGCCCTTTAGAAGGTCATGGTTAGGACGTATGGTTGGAAGGTTTCTGCAGTGTAGGGTCGCTGACAGCCTCACCGCAGACAAAGGAAGTGTGTCACAGGATTGAGGACTTGCTGCTCTGGCTTCCGGGTCACAAAGAGGAAGTGTTGGAATGACCTGTAAAACCACTGAGAGATGATGACTTTGGAAAAACATCAGCCAAGTGGGTTATTCAATATACTTTAAAAAAAAATAGAGCCGTAAATACTCCAGAAAAGTTTGTATGAATAGATCATTGAACACAAAATTCCAAGAGAAGCATTTGTTTGCTACACTAGGAGTTGAATATGTTTGAGAGTAATATATAAGATTTTCTAACCAAAAAAATTACCGCTTCCTCTGGTAATGCTTTTTAGACATGGTTCAACAAGAGATGGCTTATTTTAATCAGAAATTATTTTGGTAAAGGTCTCTCTGTGCACATAAAAATAGCAACCAAGATCATTACTATTTTAATGTTGTAGGCAATTTGTTTTCTAATCCCATTTTCACTTGTTTTTTCTTTACCTCCCTTCCCCAAATGGAGTGAGTGTGTAGAGATAGACACATGCAGTATTGTCTTCAGTATTAATGTCCTAAAATTAGGGTAAGTGCATTCTGCATTGTTTTGTATTCATGAAGTAGTTTTGAAAAAGCTTGAGAGTAAGTGAAATTCACATGCTTTTGACCACAGTTTTTGGGAGGTAAATTTAAGCTTTATCTCTTAGCTTGGTGTATAGTTGAGACAGTCATAGGTATCCTCTTTATTCTATGGGTTTTTTTCCCTTTCTTAGAAATAAATACTATTCAGGAGTTGAATAATATTGTGTTCAAAAGTCCAGTGATTGAAAAACAACCCTCAGCCTTCAGAAGAGACTAAACTTGGCTGAAGCAGGCTGCATGTGCTAACCCGATGGTGCCCGTTAATCTTAGCAGAAGTGTTATAAACATCTAAATATTTTAGCTTGGGATTCAGACATTGCTTTTCATCAGTAACAGAATAGACGTAAAGTCTATTTTTCTTCTTTCGCTCTCATTGACATCAGTGTTAATTTATCTTTTGTTTCTTCTGGGTGATTCTGTATATGCATGTCTTGTGTCTTCAGTTGTGAGCTGTTCCAGGAAGGAAACCACGTGTCTGTTGCCTCAGGAGCCATGCAGGACCTGACCCAGCAGCCTTCAGGCACCAGGCTTTCATTCAGTGTTGAATAAATGGGATAACCAGGGGCGGCTTAGTTTTTTCATTCAAGGATTAGTTTCAGATGTACAAAACGGTGATTCAGTATCTTTCTACTTTACGCGGTATACAGAGTTACTACAATATTGTTGACTCTACTCCTTGAGCTGTACATTGCATCCCTGTGACTTATCTTATTTTATAACATCCCTCTTACTCCTCTTCACCTATTTGCCCGTCGCCCCACCCCCTTCCCCTCTAGCCACCTCTAGTTTGTTTCCTGTATCTGAGTCTGTTTCTGTTTTGTTATATTTGTTCCTTTGTTTTGAAGTTAACTCCTAAAGCGTTGATTTCATTGCCTTGCCCAAGATCAAACCAGAATATTTACTTAGAAAGCAACCCTCAGGTTTGAATGGTACCAAAGCTCTAAGTCAGTGGCTGTACCTTTTAATCAAAATTATCAGCATTTTGTGGTTCATATTAATACTACAGGCGAGTAACTTCATTTAAAGAAACCTAGATAAACGTACGGCTCTGTGTTTCAAAGTCTGAATAAGATACGAATGATTTGGCAGATGGAAGAGGCAGTTAAGAATTTGGTATAGGGGGCTTCCCTGGTGGCACAGTGGTTGAGAGTCCGCCTGCCGGTGCAGGGGACACGGGTTCGTGCCCCGGTCCGGGAAGATCCCACGTGCCGCGGAGCGGCTGGGCCCGTGAGCCCTGGCCGCTGAGCCTGCGCGTCCGGAGCCTGTGCCCCGCAGGCCACAACAGTGAGAGGCCCGCGTACTGCAAAAAAAAAAAAAAGAAAAAAGAATTTGGTATAACTTCTATTGAGAGATTTTTTTCTGTAAAATGGGAAGTATGATTTCTTCATAGAATTTCATAAAATACTTCAATATTATTGTAAAGAAACTTTGAAAAGTCAGAAATCAGCTGCAACTATTGGAGAGAGAAAATTCAGCCTCTGCTTTTTTTTTTTGTTGTTGTTGTTGTTTGCGGTACGCGGGCCTCTCACTGTCGCGGCCTCTCCCGTTGCGGAGCACAGGCTCCGGACGCGCAGGCTCAGCTGCCGTGGCTCACGGGCCCAGCCGCTCCGCGGCATGTGGGATCTTCCCGGACCGGGGCACGAACCCGTGTCCCCCGCATCGGCAGGCGGACTCTCAACCACTGCGCCACCAGGGAAGCCCCAGCCTCTGTTTTTATTTTTTCTGAATGTCTCGTTTTTAGCATTGCCCTCCTAAAACAAATGAGACATTTTACTTAATACACAGTGAGTGAATATTCAGAGGAGCATTGCATTTTAAAGCTAGAAATCATTCTCAAGGGTATCTAGCCTATTTCCCCAGATGATGTAGTCAGAAAGTGTCTGCTTTAGAACCTGAGAACCTGGCCTCCGGTCCCATTCTGCTACTTCACATCTGTGTGACCTTGGGCAAGTCACTTAACCTCTCTGAGCTTCAGGTTCTTAATCTGTAAAATAAGGATCATTTGTCTTACCCCTTGTTTTGATCAAATGAAATGAGTTCCGTGAAATCCATTTGAGCTGGTCAGCAGAATTCAAACGTGAACAAATTGAGGCCTTCTCTGGGAATCTAGCTAGATTGCTCTGGAGGGGGCAGCTAGGGCTAGCACCCGGCCCCTTGGAGTGCAGGGGGCAGTGACATCAGTATGGCAAGGCTCCTGCTCTTTGGAGAAGGTATATGTGTCTTTCAGATGAGGGAAAGCAGCGCCTGGGTCAGGACCTGCTGTAAACAATTCAGCTGGGTTGTGTGTTGTGACAGCCGACCTGGCATCTATCACTGTCCCTGCCAGCTCAGAAGGAACACCGGCACAGTGCTGTCTGTCTGGTTTCTGGAACACAGGACGTCCTTTCTGACAATTCCAGAGTGGAGGCACTTTCGGCCGCTGCCCATCACCAGACTCAGACACAAGTGTCCATCCACCTTCCTAGCTGTTCGGATGCTGGAAGTTTCTTTTCCTGGGGCCGCTGTCGGGCTCAGGGCTCCGAGCTGCTTCCCTCTCCTTCAGGCCAGGCTCTGCCAACAGCCCTGGACTCTCAAACTGGCTGCTGCCTCTGTCTCGGGAGCGATGTGTGTCTTGGGAGCAGACAGCTCTCTGACCCGGGGCTGGCCTGGCACTGCAGGTCACCCGGGAGGCGCCAGGGCCGTAGAAATGTCCTCTGAACGGTCACCTTCACTTCCAGGACGATACCACAGAGGGGTGTTAGTATTATTTTCACGTGGTAACAGGCACTGCTCACTGGGCCTGCTCCACGCTAGGCCTTCTCCCGGACACGTCACTGTCACCCTCACTTCAGTGTCACAAGGTGTGTGCTGTCCCCAACTTGCCGCTGACTGCACTGAGCATCAGTTCAGTGCGTGGTCCGTGTCGGGCATGGGATGTTGGGGGTGTTGACATCTAACCCCAAGTGAGGGCATTTGGAGGTGGGGCCTTCAGGGGGAATTAGTGCCCTTGTAAGAAGAGGCCAGAGCGCTGGTCAGCTCCCTTCCCGCCATGCAAGGGCACGGCGAAAAGATGACTGTCTCTGAACAGGAAGGGAGCCTTGACCTAGAACCCGACCACATGGCACCCTGTTCTGGGGGTCGACTGAAAAAAGACGCACGGCGTGAGAGTCGAGCGTTGAGTTTTATCTGGGGCAAAATGAGGACCGTAGGCCGGGAGACAGCCTCTCGGGTAGCTCTGAGAAGCTGCTCCAGAGAGGCAGGGCGGAGGCCAGTATAGATGTGATTGTGGCGAAGGGGGGACGTGCGGTCAAGCACACGCTTTGGCAGAAGGTGGCTGCCCGTCATGAGGAGCAGACGTCCCCATGAAGGATTCTGTGCTTTCCTAGATACGGGGAGATGCAAGACCTGGGCTCATAAAATCTTGTCCTGAAAATATCCAACTATCTCAAGGCCTGTTCTGCCAGTTTTTCCCGGGGCACAGAGGGCCTCCTTCCTGCTCTCCACCCTGAGCTCCTTTCAGGGGGTGCTGAAGGGCAGCGGCTGCAGTGGTTTGTGACTTACTCCTTGTAGAGGCAGATGGCAAGTGCCAGTTTTTAGTTGGTATGGGACTTCCAGCCTAAAGCTGTGAGGAATAAATTTCTGTTGTTTAAGCTGCCCAATCTGTGCTTTTTTGTTACAGCGGCCCAAACTGACTGAAGACGTTCACTTAGCTAGCAGAGGTGGAGGCAAGTCCAGCTATGTCTGGATTTCTAAGGCCCAGGGTCATTTGAATGCTTCTTTCCCCAAGTGGAGTTAAGTCTTTTCCATTCAGGAAACAAGCATTGTGTGTCGGACGTTACCACTACTAAGCCCTGATCCCACAGTGATGGCTCATAATGAGGTCCTGTCCCCAAGGTGCTTATTCCAGGAGCTCTCAGTAGGAAGGACGAGACACGTGCCACAGTGACCACATGGGAAGTGAAGAGACATGTCGCGTGAGGGCAGGACCCTCCACTTCTCCCGGGGCCTTCTCAGTGGCCCAGGACAGACTCCGAAGCCCTCAGCCCTGTGCCCTGCAGGTGCAGCCTGGGCCCATCGCTCCCATGGCCCGATCTCAGGGCTGGAAACTGGATCTCGTCCGGTCCCGACCCTTGGCTTCGCCACCTCCCACTTCCCTGGACAGAAGAGGGAGGGGAGAATAGGAAGGTCATCTCCATAAAGTAGTATCTGTTGTCCAGATCATTCAGAGAAGTGAGTAGTGGAAATAATAGTCCAAGTCCTTTATCTTCAATTCGGTTTAACCTGCAGTTATGTTAAATAAGAGGCTAGTTTTAAGTAGTTAGGCTCTAGTGAACCCCATGTACCAAGCTGGCTGGGTTTTGTGATATTTTGTATGTTATTTCTATGATTCTATTGACAACTGCTTATAGGTAACTGCTGTTTTACAAGAGTATTTACAGTATTCGTACGTTCTGGTGCCGAATGTCAGTGTTGCCATCACTTAGTAGCCATAGTCACAGTTTATCAGTCAAATGTTTACGGCCCTGAGTAGCTTGAAATTCGTTGTTTGATAGATTTCTCAACATTTGGGGGAAAATGGGGGTAACATGGTAAAATGAGCTAGTCCTTTAATAGGAGTCTAGTCCTTTCTCAACACCGACCTGGGGGCTTCAGGTAGGAAACACGTACACATATCCCCTCAGCAATCAGGAAAGGAAGTGCTGTTGTTTGTACCCCACGATCATGTTTAGGACAGCCTTTGAGCAGCTGTAATGAATTTTATAATCCATTTGAGTTTTTGTTCTTGTTGTTATTTATTTATTCATCTATTTATTCACTCGTTTACTTACCAGTAGGTGCTAGCTAAAAGCTTACGTATGCTGAGCTTCATTTTTAAATTGAGTTTTACTGAAACAGGTAAGACACAGGAGTGGGCGTAAAACATCGTGAGTTCTCTGGTGACCACGTGACCGGTCACCCACACTGCTTCTGATGAGGTGAGGGGAAATCGCAGGCAGCGAGCCGTCTCTGATGAGAGGTGCACTAAGACTGCAGTCAGTGAAGCCAGCCCAGCGGCGGGGTGGGCACTGGTGCCGGAAGATGCCAGCCAGAATCTTGTTCCCACGTGGGCATGTTTCCAAACTATTCTGTTCCATGCCAGTGAGTGGAATTTTGCATTTGAAAAATTGTCCTCACAAACCCTTACTTTCATGTAATTGTTAAGTGTTGTAGAGAATGTGGATCTGTGATTTGGGTAGCAGTCACAGGTAGACAGTGCCACTGATATGTTTAATAGGTAGAGACCTTTTGTGCCTCTTATTCTAATATTCTGAGCAAGAAAATTTGGCTTTCCTCAAGACCTCTTCAATTAACATTGTCAAAAAAGAAAGTTAAGGTTTCCCATCGGCTAGAGAGAAATACCAGTAAGGAAAATAGAAAGCCTCTTACGAGTTTCGAGCAAGGCAGTGTCTTCACCTTTTGAGGGTGTCCCTAAGCACGTGCAGCAGTGAACCCTCAGTGGTGTAGACTTGAGAAACTGTATGAATGCTAGATGTGAACTGTTTATCTCCTTGCATGGACAAGGCACCTGCAGTTCAAGCAAGACCTCTCCTCCTGGCTGTGTACTTTATACATCCTGATCAATCTGGAAAGCAAATAATTCATTTAGGATCTTAGAAAACACTGTATGTGGCACTGTGGCAGGAGGTTCACTAGAGGGACTTCACATTTAATGGGAAGGAGACCAGTCAGTCTAGGCTGAGGCTGAGAGCTAGTTGCGTGTAACAAATAATAAATGCTTCCTCCTCTCGTGGTGGGTACGGTTCAACTTTAGGGCATTCAGGGTCACGGCCGGAAACCTAATCCAGCTCCCATGGTTCAGGACTGTTTGCAGAGGTATGAGGAGGGTTAAGGGAGCAATCAGAGACGTGAGCCCCAGGGAACAGCAGCCCCCTGAAACTGATACTTGCCCTAAACTAAGCCTGAAGGGGCAAAGGGCGGACCCCCAGGGGATGTAATACTGCGAGGAAGCCGCCCAGACCGGGCAACCTGGGCGGAGCAGGGAGTCTCTGGCCCTCTCCTCCTTCCCAGATGTCTCCTACCCAGACCTCCTGTGGGCCAACCTGTTTTATTCATTTATTTTTTGAAGTATAGTTGATTTAAAATGTTGTATTAGTTTCAGGTGTACAGCCAAGGGATTCAGTTTTATATATATAAAGTATACATATTCTTTTTCAGATTCTTTTCCCTTATAGGTTAGTACAGAATATTGAGTGGAGTTCCCCGTGCTATACAGTAGGCCCTTGTCGATTATCTATTTTATATATAGTAGTGTGTATATGTCAGTCCCAACCTCCTAATTTATCCCACTCCCCCCGCTTCCCCTTTGGTAACCATAAGGTTTTCTTCTGTGTCTGTGAGTATACTTCTGTTTTGCAAATAAGTTCATCTTTATCAGTTTTTTTTTAGGCTCCGCATATAACTGATAGGCAGTATTTGTCTGACTTCCTTCACTTAGTATGATCATCTCTAGGTCCATCCATGTTGATGCAAACGGCATTATTTTATTCTTTTTTATCTCTTGGCCAATCTGAAGCCATCAGCAAAGATGTGCAGGGGGGCAGCTTGTAGTGTCAGAGGCCAGCCTTCCAGGACACGGAGCAGGGGGGCAGAAGGGGGCAGAGTGAAGTTGGGAAGGGGCAAAGGGAGAAGCCCCAGCACAGGTGCCCTTGAACTCTCCCTTTGGAAGATGAGAAGGGTAAAGCATATTGGAGAAGGTGAGCTGGGCTTTGCATCCGGTGGGATTGGCGACCCCGAGCTGAACATTAAGCTCTGAACTGTGTCTCAAGACGGCAGCCTGAACATTCCATTCTTAAACCAATTTTGAGGGAATTTGCTAAACTGATTTACCTGGGCACAGGTATGTGGTGAGAAGTTCCTGTGGATACTGGTTCGCATACCTTCGTCATTATAAAGATCACCTGTGCAGACTGTAAAACATGACTGGTCTCTGCTCCAACCCCCAGAGACTTCAGTCCAGGAGGGTTCGGAGGACGCAGGAATCTGCATTTTAACATCACATCCAGGGGTTCTCAGAAATTCTCTAACATCGTTTTGAGAAATACACATTATTTCAAGTAATCTTTCTTACCGTGTTAATTTGTTTCTTTCCTAGGGACTAGATAATTATTTCTTTTGTCCAAAAATCTTTGGATGGCTATATTTGGAGATGGTAATTAAGTTCTGGTCTGGGCCATTTTTCTTCAGATAAGCAGACTAATTACCTTGACATTTCCTTGTAGATCCAATTTTCCAACAAGATAGTCACTGTCTGCTTCCCTTTAAGCTCCCCACAAGGTCTCTTCATCTGTTACATAATATCCAAAGTAAAACAAATATTTCTGTTTTTCCTTTCATGTTCTACACATCATGGTTAAACCCATGCCTTGGGTCTCCTGAATACATCAAAAATTGTGGTTATTGTTTTTAAAAAAAACAGTTTTACCTGTCACAACAGTAATGATATCCTTAAGTTTAAGTGCAATATTTAAAGACATTGGATCATAAGGTAATGACTTAAACTGGATTGATCAAATTAAAATAAAAAATTAACAATATGAATTTGGTTTAAAATATATACTTACCTGGCTTGTTCTTGATGTGTGTAATTTCCAGGTATCTAAAATTTTGCCACTTCAAGTGCAGACTTTGTTTTAATATTTTCAGGTAGAAATTATTTAAGAATGTGCCATGTAAATAGCTGCTGTTAAAAAAAAAACACAACAGCCCAACACCGTAAACTGCGTTTTCCCTTTTGTTACTAATGCAGTGGCGTGATTTTGCACACAGATGGAGTAGGACCTGCAGGTCTTTGGATGTGCCTCCTGTTTGCCCCACCCAGGGATCCAGACTGGCCTCTTCCAGCTGTCTTTAGTGTCACCGGGTGCTTCTCATTCGTCCTGTGTCTGATATTCTCTTCCGTTTTTCCCCCTCAGTGCATTTTAAATTCTTTTATTCATATTTCTTCTTCTCCCCACCTTTTGTTCTGAGCTGCTCCCTGTGCTGTGCTGGGTGTTATTGAGATCATTAGCGTTTCCTAATCAGGGCGCTTCATCTTTTGGTCTGCAGAGCGGAGTGAATTCCTCTCTGGGTATTTGCTTCTCTTCAGCCTGTTTGAACAGTGCTTCTTGGACTCTGAAACTTCTTTATTGTTGTTGCTTTTGTGCTCGTGGCTGTGCCAGAGGGCAGAGAATTTCATTGAAATCCTGGATTCAATACAAATGAACTTATTTACAAAACAGAAAGACACTCACAGACATAGAGAACAAATTCATGATTACCAAAGGGGGAAGCAGGAAGGGATAAATTAGGAGGTTGGGATTAACATATACACACTACTGTATATAAAATAAACAGGGACCTGCTGTACAGCACAGGGAACTCTACTCAATACACTGTAATGACCTATGTGGGAAAAGAGTCTGAAAAAGAATGGATATATATGTA
The DNA here is from genome assembly GCF_002837175.3 of Physeter macrocephalus. Classification (NCBI taxonomy): domain Eukaryota; kingdom Metazoa; phylum Chordata; class Mammalia; order Artiodactyla; family Physeteridae; genus Physeter; species Physeter macrocephalus. Next base: position 3,654,466 of record NC_041218.1, on the reverse strand, counting down.
TGTATGACGGAGTCACTTTGCTGTACACCTGAAACTAACACAACATTGTAAATCAATTATACTTCAATTAAAAAAAAGAAAATCAATCGATCAATTAATCCTGGATTCAGGGGGCATCAACTGCGTGAGCAAGGCGGTGGAGGGGCCTTGAGGGGGCAGCCGAGGCAGAAAGAGGAGGGATCACAGCATCCCGAGTGGTCCTATGACTCCCTCCCAAGGGCTGTGCAGGGCGGCCCGTGTCCCACTAACTTCACCGGTGAGGATTCCTCACCGCAGCCCCATTGCCATCTCAGTGACCTGGGGACCACTCAGAGTCGTGCTTTCTGCTTTGGTCCACTCTTAGGTTCCTTGGGCAATTATTGGCCAACTATTATCTTTGCTGTGCCCTTTATGAAAGATAAGAGCCACCAATAACGAAGATTAAGTAAATGAGCCAGTAGAACAGAAATGGGTGTGTGCATCCAACAGGCTGACGTGATAGATATTGATGGACGTGTGGCAGTTGCTAAATGTTATTTGAAACTTGTTCTTGCAGTCTTAAAGTCATTTGTCATCCTCTGGATATGGAAATACAATGATTAGAAAGCTGTTTTACCATCCTGAGATACACGCACCGTTGATTTTGTAATTTGTTGCTACTTTCTACTTACGGTAAATGGTCCATGATACATAAAAGAAATTTATGTCAGTGCTGTTCATGGTGAATAAATATTAGGAAAAAAATACATTTAGACAATAGACTGGAGCCCTGTAATGGGAGATCCTGCGGTTCATTCTGTGTGGTTTATTTTCTCTCAATAATTTTAACAGTTGCTATGTAAATATTTTCCTTTTGGGGGTATTTGATTCCACCTTGGCCTGATATTGGACATATTTTAGGCACGATGGGAGAAGTAACCAATCCTGGTCCTTCTCAGTGTACTTCTTCTGATGTCAATAAATAAACTGAATAATTAATGCCTGCCTTCTTCTAGAAGTTCTTACAAGTGGCTTTTTACAGAATCCTTCACTGACTTCCAGCTGCATTTGGATTCAACACAAAATATGTGGCATCGTCTATAAAACCGGCCAGGTTTTACCTGTGCCTTCCCTCCAGCTTCATCCTGGACACCGCACGCCAGAGGTACACTGAGCTACACTGAGTACCAGCCTCATGCCCTCTGCACCGGGCTCCCTCCACGTGGAAAACCTTCCCAGCTACTCACCTGACTAGTTCCTGCACATCCTGCAATGCTCAAATTAAATTTCACCTCCTCAGAGAGCCTTGCCTGCTGCCTTGGTCCCGCCCTTCCCACCCCCCCACCCCCATCATTAGACTTTCTCTCAGCACCTTGTCTTTCTGTCCATCATACGTGTCTCATGGTGTCATTTCCTTGGCCTGATGTCGTTTCCTCCTGGGTGTGAGTGCTAGGAAGTATCTCCTTGTGTCACCGCTCTTGGCCAGTGCTCTGTCCCAAAGCTGCTATACACTGTGCATGGTTAACCTTTGCACTGTGAAATACTACAATATAAAAACTATATAACATGCAAGCATATAGCGGAACAGATGAGTGTGGCCTGACACAGCCCTATAACTTCCATCCAGGTCAGGAGAGAGTCCTGCCAGCACCCCTAAAACTCCTGCATCTTGCTTCCCCCTCTCCAGCTGGGACTCCTCTTTTCCCCCTAAATTATACAATGTCCTGAATTTTATAGAAATTCCTTTCTTGTTTGTCTTCATAGACTCAAGGGTGCACCCTACATTTGGGGTGCAGGGTTGCTCAGAGTTGAACTTTACATAAATGGGATTATGCAGTGTATATTCTTTAGTGTCTAACCCAATTCACTTACAATTATACTTGTGATCTTCCTCTGGCTGTGCATGTAGTAGAAGGTTGGTATTTCCATTGAGGTATAACCTTTCATTACATGGAATACACCCTGTGGTTAGCAAAATAATGACCTCCCCCCTACCCCAAAGATGTCCACCTCCCAAACGCACAAACCTGTGGACATGTTAGTTTACACGGCAAAGGGGATTAGGTCGCAGGTGGAATCAAGATGGTTTATCAGTTGTATCCCTGTGGCTCATAATTTCTCTGATGCTGTATGTCTTTCTATTAGACTGAATTATATGAAAATGCTGGTATAGACCATTCTTTATTTTTTAATTGGAGTATAGTTGATTTACAATGTTGTGTTAGTTTCAGGTGGACAGGGAAGTGAATCTGTTATACATATACATATATCCACTCTTTTTTAGATCCTGTTCCCGTATTACAGAGTACTGAGTAGAGTTCCCTGTACTATACAGTAGGTCCTTATTAGTTATCTATTTTATATGTAGTAGTGTGTGTATGTCAATCCCAATCTCCCAATTTATCCCTCCCCTCACTTCCCCCCTGGAAATCATAAGTTTGTTTTCTACATCTGTAACTTATAGACCATTCTGGATTATAAAAATAGCTGTTACATATGGATCTACTGAACAGAGCCACTCTAGGCCAGCTATAATTTAAAATTTCTAGAGCTTTTCCTTTGAGGAATTGGGACCTAAAATAGCGAATACCTCAGGAACAGTCTACCCTCTCAAGGTGCTCGTGAACACTCGGTTGTGCCAGCTGTCTTGGCTGGCATCTGCTTTAACTTGAATTAGCCCCCTCCTGTCACAGAGGGGGCTACACTCCAACACTGATGGGTAATGACAAGTGTGGATCCTTGGGGATCTGTGAAGGTAATTGCTAAATTTCACTCAGTGTTTCCCTGGGAAAAGTAACTGTACGTACTTATGGAAAAGCTGGTCTTTTCAAAGAAAACTCTATGTCCAATTAGCAAATCCTTTATTTTGATATTATAAACCAAGCATGTAGTTAAAATTTCACCTCATTTTCAAGTGTGGATTTGGCCATAAGATGCTGTGCACAGTGGAGCGTGTGACTTCAGTAAGGAGCACAGAAAGCCTTCTGGAAATGGAGCACCGACTGGATATTGGGCTGCTGGGCTGGGTGTCCTTACGTGACATGTGTCAGCTTCTTCTCAAGTGTCAGAAATCAGCTCAAACCAGTTTAAGTAAAATGGGAAGTAAAATATTTCATAAAGAAATAGGAGTGTGCTATTAAATCTGAGGGAAAAATTTATTTAGGCCTCAGGAGAAAAATTAGGTCAAGAAATTCAAAACCAATAGGGACTCTCTTCTCTCTTTGCTTCTTGTCTCTTTATGTGTTGGTGTAATTCATTCTTCATATTCTGTAAGCCTGCTCTCTTTCCTTCTGAAGCCATATGCCATATGGGAGTAGACACCTCCCACCACCCCCCTCCGCTTCCATCCTCGTGTTGCGTGACAAAGGCAGAGAATAAATTGGAATAGTGTTACTGAGTCCAAGCTCGTACTGCTTGCCACACGACAGGCCAATAAATCTGGAACCCGGTTGTTGGGGAAAGGAATAGCATCTTTATTTGGAAATCCGGCAGACCGAAAAGATGGTGGACTCCTTCCCCAAAGAACCATCTTGCCTGAGTTAGAATTCAGGCTTCTTTTTATACCGAAAGGGGAGGGGAGTAAAATCAAACACGTACTGGTTCCCGTCAGCCTCCGGAGGGGATGTGATAATTTCTTCCTCCCTGCAGTGGTTCACAGGTGGGCCCAGTCAGGATGTTTCCTGTGAGCTAGACAAAGGTACTTTAGCTTAACACTTATTGCCTGGGAAGCAGCGTTCCCAGAGATGGGCCACTGCATATAATCGAAGCTTATAGGCAACATCTCTTTAGTGATTAACTTGTAAGAGAGTACAGGGGCTCTTCCCTATTACAGTATTTTTACCCCACCCCGAAAACCCTGGAGCAGACTTCTGACCAAGTTTGGGCCAGTTACTTGAGGCCGAGGCAGTGAGGGTGGGGGGGGCTCACAGTGTGGAAACATAGCTCTGGCATCCATGGGTGGGGGAGGAGGGAAGTTGGGATCATTTGTCAAGCGGCATCTAGTACTTTGACAGATGGTTGCACCAGGGTGGCGAGCCCTTTTGAAAAAATGAGCTAAATTATTTTAGACTCTGTCATTAAATTGCCGGTGGTTCTTGCCTTTGAGTCTTGTTTGTTAGTTACTTAATATTTATTGAGTGCCTGCAAGGATTTGTGACGTCGGGACATGACGTGTTGAGCTTGCTAAAAAGCTGCCCTGGTATAGGAAACTTGTCTCACAATTGCCTGCGGGTTTCAGTGAGTCAAGGCAAAGACAGATGGTATCTAAAGATGCTTTGAAGGCATCGTTATCATACACAGCAATGTGAGATTCAAATGCTCGATTTTAAATGCTGCCACTTACTTTCATAGCCATATTTTTACTGAAAGGGATTTCTCTTGGGCATATGATACATTGTGAAATTTCTTCTGACCGTGATTGGGTCCTAGTGCCCTTGCTTTTGTGATTTATGGAACAACACGATAACCTTAAAACATTCTATCAAAGTAGGTCCAAGTTAGCGTGAGCTGTGAAGGTAAGAATGACTTAACATTTTGAATTAATTTCATAAAAAAGCTATCAGACACAGTCAGTTAAACTGAAGAGCCTAAAATAATTTCATTTCTGGTGATGAGTTTGCAAGTAAAAAATAATGAAGAAGAAGTTTTAAGAGATAGATAATTACACTCAATATTTTGTCTGTTTGGTCTTCTTCTTCTTCCTTTTCTAGAGGAACTGGTAGAACAGGAGATTACTCCTCCAACAGTTTTGTTGAGTTGCAGGTAGAGGGTGACAGCGGCCTTAGTAATAGTGGTGGATGTGATTTCAAAGTGCTGTGCCCTCAGGCGGTAATGTTACATTAAATTCATGTTATGTAAGTCAACCTCGGAAGTTTCCAAATTCATAGGAGAAAAGGAGAGTGGATCCCAGATCAGTCTGTAAGGCTGACAGAGAACAGGTGGTGAGAGCCCAGGACAACCTAAGGAGTGAGGCATCCGTATAACCCCGAGGAAGATGATGGAGAGAGAGTACCCAGGGGAAGAGGGGTCACCTGAGCCTGTGTCTGATAGCTCGGGCATGTCAGCTCCTCTCTGTCACTAAGGCGGTGATGATTCGTAATTAACTGCCAGACCTCGAAAGAAGGGCCTGTCAACCAAATTTAATTTCTTTTTTTTGTAAGATATTTTTTTGATGTGGACCATTTTTAGAGTCTTTATTGAATTTGTTACAATATTGCTTCTGTTTTATGTTTTTTGGCTTTTTGGCCGCGAGGTGTGTGGGATCTTAGCTCCCCATCCAGGGATCGAACCCACACCCCCTGCATTGGAAGGCAAAGTACTAACCACTGGACCGCCAGGGAAGTCCCCAAATTTAATTTCTAATGAGTGAGATCAGCAGAAGCTTTTTGAAGGGTAAGGCTCCACCCTCCACCATGAGCACTATCTCCCTCTCACACAGCACTGCTTGCTTCCATCTTTCAGGATGGGCTGCCCATCCCACCCCAGCCCTATAGTCAGTTACAGAGTCACCGACATGGAATCAGTGTTAATTAGTATCTTGTGGCCACAGCCGTCATCCATCCCTCACACTCACAACCAGCAAAAGCACCCAAAGTACTTAGAAGACACAAAACAACAGTCACGGGAGGGGAGAATTTCTAGGAGTGGAGGACTCTCCCTGCGAAGGATACCTGGTCTCTGTTGAGCTGCTGATTTACATATATTCTCTGGGAATATTTTAAACTATCAGTGACCTAAACTTGGATCTAGTGATATCCCAGAGAAGGTCTCTTTCCATTTTGAGAGCCAGAAACAGTCTTCTAGTCTTAATAGTCTTCTGAAAGCTGCTTGATAGGAGATTGATTGGCTCAAAGATGGATTATTGTGAGAAAAACAACTGAATTCACTTCCTCCTTCCGTGGTGAGTGGGCCATCTGATTGACCCCTCTGCCTTCAGCAACGGGAAATAAAATGCAAAATCGCCAGCTGTTCCCATCACGGCTGGCAAGGCCTGGACCTCGGCTGTCACTGTGGGCCCTGCTCTCCTTCCGCCACACCCAGCGCTCCTGCACTTGTAGCTTCCCGTGCTCTGACCTCCTAGGACGGGGGCGCTTCTTTAGGAGAGGCCTCAGTATCATGCAGAAATCATTCTCCAGTCTCACTTCTGCTGGCCGTGAGACAAAGGGCGCCTTTGTCCCTTTAGCCATGTGAGGCTGTACCCACAGTGCATTAAACAAAGTGCCTATGGTGCATGGAAACATGCAAGTCGGTTATTGCTGCTTGAGGAATGCACTGCTTTGTGGTGGAGTCCCACAGCTGCAACCTGCGTCACCCTACTTTGGGGACCCAACAAAAGTTAAAATGCTGATTTCTCCTCATTAGAGCTTGGGGTGCAAAGAGAGTGGATGAAAGGAATGTGGTCTCTGTAGCCTTTACTTTCTTTATCAAGTATAGGAAATTTAATGTGCTTTTGACTTTTCCCCATGTTGTATGTCAGATGTTGCTGGGACATTGGTAGTGAGCGCAATTAATAGTAAAGCAATGTTTATTCAGGTTTCTATAATTTTCATAAATTATAATGGGCTTTCAGACACGTTTGCATTTATCCTGTGACAACCATGCTCTAGATTCCTCTTGTTCCCCACCCCTTCCTTTCTTTTCTCCACCTTTGCAGTCTCAGTTTCTACTTTTGAAATAATCACCCCTGAGTTTTCATTTGGATCTGTGCTCCTCATCGGAAGGCATGAAGTGTGATAAAGGTAGCAGGGAAATTCTGTGAGACAGATGGAGCTCAGGATGAGATAAGATGCATCGATTTTAGGGAGGCAGCATGCAGTGGAGTTATTCTTGAATCAGTTCACGGGACATGGTGGAGTCTGTAAGCATTGTTTTAATCTGTATTTCTTCCATTTCAGTTGTAAAATTGGCACAAAAATATCAAGCTCTAATCATGAATTGCTAAGATAGTAGCATTCTGGAAAGATGAATTTTATATTTAAAACAACCAAATGACCTAGGAAAGCGTTTAGTTTGGTTTTACTTCCTTGTTTGTTTTCTTTTTGCCTGAGTTAAAAATAAGTGTGAGCAACAGTTACGTCACTAGGGACAAGGGGATTGCCAGCCTTAGATGTTAGTTTGCATCACGTCTTTTAGGACCGATTGCTATTTATGGCATAGTTAATGCAATTGGGGTTGTAGTAACGCTTTACTTTCTGCCTCAACCAGCAATTGCGTCTCTGACAGATGTGCCGGCAAACAACAACGTTGCTTCTCATAAAGGCATCTGTGGATTCACTCATCCATTCAGCCCACAGTCCCTGGGTGCTGTGGTGTCCTAGGTTTTGTACCAGGCATTGGGAACATGAACATCCAGCCCACTTCCTTAAGTAGCTTCCAGTCTGCCGATGACGCAGGCATTCAATACATCATTTCATAGCGCAATAACGTTACAGAAAAGCATTTACAAAGTGTTGCAATTGCTTCCAATTGAAAAGAATAATAAAGTCTGCCTGTGAAACCAGGCACAGCTTCCTAAAATGTCAGAGAGAGATGATATTTTAGCTGACAACTAAAGAATGCGAAGGGGTTTGCCGGAGAGGAATGTCAGGAGACAGAAGTCAATGGTATGGGCGAAGCTGGGGATGGTGGGTTGGGACACAGGAGAAAATGGTTCCTGGAGCAGAGAGCGGGGAGGGCTTAGGCTTGGCTCAGAGGTAGAGGGAAGGAGGGGAGACTTTCTTTGCAGTGATGTGCAAAGGGCTTTTTACTTGAGCACAGAAGACAATAGCCTCAGAGAGGGCTCTAAATGCAAAAGGGGTACATAAATGTGTCCTGACACCTAGGTGTGTATTCTCTGCTCCCCAAAGCATGGTTGACTGACGTTTTCTATTACATGCCCAGGATCAATCACTTCTCACCACCTGCACCACTGCCACCTGGGACACACCTCCATCACCCTGGACTCCTAGTGGGTCCCTGCTGGGCCCACCCTTGCTTCCATATCCTTTGCTCTCCATGAAGCAGCTCCCCTGGGGATCTTTTTGTGGGAGTCTGGTTCATGCACTGCTGTCTCATGTGCCTTGCACTCAGAGGAAAAGCCAACCCGCACTGTGGCATCCAGACTCCCACCCTCCTTGCTCAGTGTGGTCATCTCACTCACATCACTGTGGCCACCCTGGCCCCTGTCTCTTTGCTGTCCTCCACACCAAAGCACACACTATCTTACAGACTGTATTCCTGCCTCTCCCTCTACCTGGATTGTTTGCCCTCAGATGTCAGCCTGTGTCTTAACTCTGTCTGGGGCTGCTATAACACAATACCATAGACCAGGCAGCTTTAACACAGAGATTTATCTTTCACAGTTCTGGAGACTGGAAGTCCAAGATCAGGATGCCGGCTGTGGTATCTGGTGAGGGCTCTCTCCTTGGGTTGAAGATGGCCACCTTCTCTCTGTGTCCTCACGCAGCCTTTCCTCCATGTGTACAGGTGGAGAGAGAAGGGAGGCAAGCTTTCTGGTGTCTCTTCTTATAAGGGCACTAACCCCATCACGAGGATCCCACCCTCATGACCTCACCTAACCGCTATTACCTCCCAAAGGTTCCATCTTCATATACCATCACACTGAGGTTTAAGGGATCAGCAGATGAATTTAAGGGGGAACACAGTTCAGTCCACAGCAGTCTGATGTGCTTCTTCCCAGCTGCACTTCTTTCAGTTTCTGTTCAAATGTCTCTTTATTAGGAAATCTATCTGACCTCTTCAAAGAGGTGACAAGACCCCCTCGGTCCTGTTTTTTTTCTTCTTCTCTTAGTGTGTTTATCTGTTTATTGTTTGTCCCCCATCCCTGCACTAGAATACAAGAAAGGAATGTGGAACAAATGAAAGCTTTTGGACTTGTCGGGTTGATAACAGTGCCATAACAGGTTCTCAGAACAGGGCTTGCCAGAGTAAGCCTGGATAAAATATCAATGGATGGATGGATGGATGGATGGATGGATGGATGGATGGATGGATGGACGGGAGATTTGTTCACCTTCTCAGACCAGTGTTTAATTGTAAACATGCTTTTCCATTTTATTGCATCTGTAAGATATGCATGATTGCCAAACCGAACAGAGAATATATTACAGCCTCAATCTCATCATTCTAGGCAAAAATATGTAATTCTGTGGAGAGATGCACTACTGAAGCTCAGCATTTCAGGGGATAATTTATTAACTTCTCTTGCCCTTCAGGGGAAGCAGGAACAGTTCTGCTCAAATTTTCCATAATTCAACTCCTGCAAGTTAAGATGAGGAAGTTTGAACTTGGGATGCCAAATTAGATGTTCAAGTGAGATTTTCACTGTTAGCCTGCATTCTAACTCAAAAACCAGATATTTGTTCTGGTTTTACCTGTGTAAAAATTAAATATGCATATCGACCAGGACTGGAGAGGAAGACGGAAAAATGAAAACTTTTGTTTTCTTGGAACCATTAGCAAGATGGCTCGTGTTTTGTTTTGGTTTTTTTTCTCCTCTTTGTTTTCTGTTATTATTGTAGTAATATTGTTTGTTTAGTTAAAAAAAAATTACCTGCACTCTGAAAATGAAATTTGGCTAAAGACTGTCTGCTTTTCTATGGGTAAAATTACCCTGCTTTTTAAAAGTAAGAATGTTGCCTGAAAGAAGTGTGGTTCATCTGTACTCAAAAAATGGCATCAGTGATCCAGAATCACTTCACTTAAGTGGGCTCTGCTATCAATGCCTGTTTGGTTATCCTATTGTGCATTCGTCCATCCAGTAATATACACTGAATTGGTTTTCTGTGCAAAATCTTTTCTTAGCCCAGTGAGCATGCAGGGAGCAGAGTCTTTGTCCTCTTTCTGAACTGTCCTGACTTTCATTCATTTTCCCACTTACTGGAGCCACCTCATGGTTCTTCATCTTTCTTTTCCCTGCCCTATGTGTCCATAGAATGTACACTGTGTTGGACATTTTTAAGATCTCTTATATCCACCTTTCTCCCTGGGCTCACCCTCCTGGATCCCTGGGAGCTGTTCATCCACCCTGCTCGCTTCCTAGTGAAGCAGCCCATTCTGTCATGAAGCAATACTAGTGGTTAAGAAATTCTGGAGGTTTTTTGATACATAATTCTGTCTCTGTGAAATTTCCTTTTGGTTCTAACTCTGGCATCTGGACTATGCAGAAGACGTCCTCTGTCTGGCTTGTGATAATTCAAATAGACAGAGACTGAGTATTTGGTTTTTGAGTCTGAACCCTTCCTTCAGCCTTACTTCATATGACATATTTTGCAATGTCTCTGTCTTCGGGTCCTCTTTGTAGAAACACTCTGTCCATCGTTATCTCTGACAATATCCAGCCTAGACCTGGACACCATATTGTGAGCGTACTTGGGCCTGGGAGGGACCTACTGGGAACATCACTGTAACATCATTCAAGTACACTTTTGCAAGGAAATTAGTTACGCTACTGGCTGCTCAGGAAGTTGATGCGAAGCAGAAGTCTTAGGGTTTTTTTTTTTCATATAAACTTCTATCAGTGCATCCGATAGATGTATTTAAAACAAATTTTAGAATCCTAGGTTATTCTTATTAGAAACAAGATTTGGAAGGTATCCATTGTTTGAGCTGATGAAGACAATAACACTAATTTCATCATTCTTCATCTTGATAAAATTCAGTCTTGAGTATGAAATCGTTATGGTTTTGATGGTTACCCTGGGATTTAATCTGAACAGTGTTTGAGAAATGTCCACTTCGGGTCTGTGGGAGATCATGTACACTATGATGGTCTGAGGAATAGTACTACTGCAAGACTTATGCTGTTCACAGCTTTGGTGAGAATGGCTTATTTCCTCTGTAAATGAAATGAACAGCTGCTGAATCAGTGAGATCTGATCACTTCTTGTCACCGGCCAGCGACTTCCTCCCATAGAAAACCCTATCCAATAGGAAATGAGGTTGACTCAGTATAACCTTTCGTCATAATTTCATACTCACGTTTGGTCTTATTTTTAAGTGCTGAAAAGCCCCTTTTTCATAGGCCAATTCAGTTCTCAATGGCAAATAAGCATATACTGGTAGAAGTTTCTAAAAACTGTAGAACACTTTCCTGCTAAGGTTTTAATGGTCCTCAGAATTTTTCTTAATTGGATAACCTAGATGGCCAATATTAATTGTTCGGAGTCAAATTTTTCTTGATTCTATAACCTAGATAGCCAATATTAAATATTTAGATGTCAAATATTATTTACTATCCCATGGTTGAATATTACCTGTATTTTGATTTACAGAAATCTGATACATTCTAATGAACTGTCAGCCTTGGATAAGGGTGTATTTATCTATCACATTGCCTACTTTTTGAGGCCGTCTCCACCCTATTGCGTTTTGACTCGCAGTCAATGTGAGTCGCAATAGTGGGCACTGTAAGAGAGAATATTTTGTGATCTGTGTATAGGCAGATGGGGCAGTAGCTCATTTGCAGTGTGACCATATGACTTAATTGGCCCTGGAGAGTCCCAGTTGCTCTTGTATAATTAATAATAATAATTATTGGTATGTAACTATTATACTTATTATTGATTATTAATATTACCCCCATTGTCTCTCAAATGATCCTAGTTTGGACTGTAAATTATATAATCATCCTAATTTGAAAGGAACTGAAAGTTTGGTCTCAGCAGCCACTATGCCTGATTAATTTCCTAGATCCTTTCAACCTTTAGCATTCTTTAGCAATGTCTCCAGATCCCCCTCATACCCCCAACACCTGCTATAATGTGGTCCCTGAGGGGACTAAAACCTAGAAAAGGGGATAGATGGGTTACCCAGTGAAGCAAAACCTGGGAAGTCTTAAAGCTTTGTTTGAGGAGCTATAGAAGGAAGAAAAGGCCCAGGATGGTGAGAAGTAGGCAAACGTTGATTAAAATTGGCACATAGTATGTGCTAAATAAATGTTTGAATTTGGTAGCCTGAAATAGGACTTAACAATGTGGATGTCAATGAAGAGAAAGATGAGGAGAGGTCTTAGGGCTGGAAAATTCATCATACTTGGGTTTGATACGAAGGGGGTTAATAGGTTGGCTGTAATAAGAAACTCCACAATCACCCTGTGCTGTAGAATCTAGTTTATTGGGTGGAGAAGCATTAAGTTACACAAAAGCTGTAAACATAATATCCAGTTCTTCTTGAGATAAGGCTTTGCCATGGCATAGAGAAGGGAACCTGGGGCCTTTGGACACTGAGGCAGAGGGCAGAGAAAGGAGTTGATTATAGCTTCAAGAATGAGAATACGCCTGAGCTCTTGATTTTTTTTTTTTTTTTTTTTTTTTGCGGTACGCGGGCCTCTCACTGTTGTGGCCTCTCCCGTTGCGGAGCACAGGCTCCGGACGCGCAGGCTCGGCGGCCACGGCTCACGGGCCCAGCCGCTCCGCGGCACGTGGGATCCTCCCGGACCGGGGCGCGAACCCGGTTCCCCTGCATCGGCAGGCGGACTCTCAACCACTGCGCCACCAGGGAAGCCCTGAGCTCTTGATTTGAATGAAGTGTATCCACTGGGTTATTTTAGTTCCTTATTTTACTCACAGAGTTTCTCTTTCCTGCTGTTGCTTTAGGAGCTGGTGGGGAGTAATCCTCCACAAAGAAACTGGAAAGGCATAGCGATCGCACTGCTTGTCATCCTGGTCATCTGCTCCCTGATTGTCACCTCAGTGGTGCTGCTGACACCAGGTACTCACATTTATTCTTGGAAAAGCAAAAAGCTGCTGTAAGGGGGAAAGGGCATAAGTTTACTTTGAGATTTTTTTCTAAGTAACTACCCATTAAATAATTTATTTTTCCCAGGTTCTAATTCTCATTGTGCCATACGTTAAAATGATGTAATACACTTTAAATAAAAAAGAGCTATTTTACATGCTTTGAATTTGTTTAGATAATTGTTGACTGGGTGGAAATTCTTGGCATATATTAAAATTCACAAGTATTTATTTATGCTTGAAGAGCTTAAAGATGGTGTCATTATAAATATAATAATTTTATATCTCTAATGGCATTCCTGGGTGTTTTATCGAGGATGAATTAAGAAAGTTATGAAAACAACATATATTGAATGTGCACTAAGGATAAACTAAATATTAGATACTACTGATGAAATAAAGGAAGTATAAAACAGAATCAGAAATCTCTCAGGGAAGGAAAATACACAAAAATTGTCCACAAAAGTCTACAGAAAAAAAACATATGTAGAGACGGATTATTGCAAGTTTCGAACATAAGTTGTATAGAAGCTGAGAGGAAAGAGAGAGAGACCCTTTATGATAAAAACGTTCATGGAGAAAGTAATATGTGAAGTGGGCTTTAATGGAGTGGTAAGAATTTAGTAGCAAGAGAGTGGTGAGATTAGGGCGAGAAGAAAGCCTTTTCCCATAAGATAAACATGTGGGGGTCATGATAGGAAAACAGTATACCATATATAAACAGTGTATAACTATCCATTCCCCTTGTCAATTTGTGTGGACAAAAAAAAAAATGTTCCAATCCTCAATAAATAGACTACACGGGTATTAGACTTTAAGAGGGAAAAAAATGCAACGTAAAAAAATTTTTGATACGTATAAAAAGTGCAGGCAGATTTTGAGGTATGTTTAAACTATAATCACAAAACTTAAATGGAAAAAGAGTAGATTGTACCCTGAAACCAAAACTCAAGAAAGGTATCACAAGAAAACTACAGACCAGTATCTCTTATGAATATAGATGCAAAAACCTTAGCAAAATACTAGCCAATAGAACCAAATTACCAGCAACATATAAAAAGGATTATACGCCATGATCAACTTGGATTTATCCCAGGAAAAAAATTTGGTTTAACGTATGAAAAATCAATGTAATACACCCATATTAATAGGATAAAGGGAGAAAAAAAAACATGGTCATCTCAATAGATGCAGAATAAGCATTTGACAAAGTTCAGAATACTTTCATGATAAAACGTTCAACGAGCAAAGAAAGAAACTTTCCCAACCTTATAAAGAGCAGCTATAAAAAGCCCACAGCTAATATTATACTTAACAGTGAAATACTGAAAGTATTCCTGCTGAGATCAGGAATAAGACAAGGATATTCACTCTCACTATTTCTTTTTTTTTTTTAATTTTTTTTGCATTGTTTAATTGAGGTATAGTTGATGTACAATACTATATAAGTTACAAGTGTACAATATAGTGATTCACAATTTTTAAAGGTTATACCCCATTTATAGTTATTATAAAATGTTGGCTATATTTCCCAT
>NC_041218.1:3633394-3640005 GCF_002837175.3 Physeter macrocephalus | reverse complement strand
ATGGCTGAGTAATATTCCATTGTATATATGTGCCACATCTTCTTTATCCATTCGTCTGTCAATGGGCATTTAGGTTGCTTCTATGTCCTGGCTATTGTAAATAGAGCTGCAGTGAACATTGGGGTGTATGTGTCTTTTTGAATTATGGTTTTCTCAGGGGATATGCTCAGTAGTGGGATTGCTGGATCATATGGTAATTCTATTTTTAGTGTTTTAAGGGACCTCCATACTGTTCTCCATAGTGGCTGTATCAATTTACATTCCCACCAACATTGCAAGAGGGTTCCCTTTTCTCCACACCCTCTCCAGCATTTGTTGTTTGTAGATTCTCTGATGATGACACTCTCACTATTTCTGTTTAACATTGTATTGGAGATTCTAACAATTAGGCAAGGGAGAAAAAAGACACCCAGGTAAAAAAGAAGTAAAACTATCTCTATTCATAGATGGCATGATCTCATGTATAGAAAATCTTAAAGAATCCACAAACACAAAAAATAATACATATTATAACTAATAAATGAGTTCAGCAACATTGGAAGATATAAGACCATCATACAAAAATTATTTATATTTCTATATACTAGTAATGAACAATTCAAAAATGAAATTTAGAAATGATTCCACTTACATTAGTTTCAAAGGGAATAAGTCAACAGTCTGCAACCTTTTTGGCACCAGGGACCGGTTTCGTGGAAGACAATTTTTCCATGGACGGGGGTGGGGAGGGATGGTTTCAGGATGATTCAAGCACATTACATTTATTGTGCACTTTATTTCTATTATTATTACATTGTAATATATAATGAAATAATTATACAACTCACCATAATGCAGAATCATTGGGAGCCCTGAGCTTGTTTTCACTTGCCACTCACTGATAGGGTTTTGATATGAGTCTGCAAGTGATTGATTTACTATCTCTGTGCAGTCAAACCTCTCTGCTAATGATAATCTGTATTTGCAGCCACTCCCCAGCGCCAGCATCACTGCCTTGGCTCCACCTCAGATCATCATAAGGAGCAAGCAAGCTAGATCCCTTGCATGCGCAGTTCACAGTAGGGTTCGTGCTTCTATGAGAACCTAATGTTGCCGCTGATCCGACACGAGGTGGAGCTCAGGCGGTAATGCAAGCTATGGGGTGTGGCTGTAAATACAGATGGAGCGTCACTCACTTGCCCGCTGCTCACCTCCTGCCGTGCAGCCCAGTTCCTAACAGGCCACGGACCGGTAGCGGTCCGTGGACCAGGAGCTGGGGACCCCCGGAATCCGTTACTTAGAAATCAACAAAAGAAGTATAAGACTTGTACACTGAAGATCACCAAAGATAATTGAAAGAAATTAAAGAAGACCTAAGTAAGTGGAAAGCTATCCCCACGTTCCTGGATTAGAAGATGTAATAGTGTTAACATGGCAATACTTTGCAAATTTATCTACAGATTCAACCCAATCCCTATCAAAATCCCAATTAGTTTTACTGCAGAAATAGACAAGCCAATTCGAAACTTCATATGAAAATGCAAGGTACTCAGACCAGCCAAAACAATCTTGGGGGAAAAAAAAAAACTGTTGAAGGACTTACATCTCTGATATTAAACTTCCTCTAAAGCTACAGTAATCAAAGTATTGTGGTACTATCCTAAGTATAGGTATATAGGTCAATGGAATAGAATATAGAGTTCAAAAATAGACCCATACAAGTTATTTTCCATTCATTTTTGAGAAGGGTGCTAAGACCATTTGATGGGGAAAAAGTAGTCTTTTCAACAAATGGTACTGGTACAACTGGGTATCTACATGCAAAGAATGAAACTGAACTCCTACCTCACAGCTTGTACAGAAATTAACTCAGTGTGGCTCAACAACCGAAAAATAAGAGCTAAAACTATAGCACTCCTAGAAGAAAACATAGGAGTAAATCTTTGTGACCTTGGATTCGGCAACTGTTTTTTAGATATGACACCAAAAGCACAAGCAACTCAAGAAAAAATAGATAAATTAGACTTCATCAAGCATAAAACATTCTGTGTGTCAAAGGACACTATGATGAAACTGAAAAGACAACCCACAGAATGGGAGAAGCATATTTGCAAATCATATCTTCAATAAACATCTAATGTCCAGGTTATTTAAAGAATTCTTACAACTCAAAAGAAGAGACGAACAACTTAATTTAAAAATGGGTAAAGGCTTTGAACATGTCTCCAAATCAATGGCCAGGAAGCACAAGAAAAACGCTCTACATCATTAGTCATCAGGGAAATGCAAATCAAAACCACAGTTAGATGCCTATATATACATATTATTTTTTGTGCATTTATTTTTTATACAATTTTTAAAGGTTACACTCCATTTACAGTTATTACAAAATATTGGCTTTGTTCCCTGTGTTATACTAAAAGTCCTTGTAACCTGTCTTACACTCAATAGTTTGCACGTCTCACTCCCCCACCCCTATATTGCCCCTCCCCTCTCTCTCCCCACTGGTAACCACTAGTTTGTTCCCTGTATCTGTGAGTCTGCTTCTTTTTTGTTATATTCACTAGTTTGTTGTACTTTTTGGATTCCACACATAAGTGATATCATACAGTATTTGCCTTTCTCTGTCTGACATTTCACTTAGCATAATACCCTCCAAGTCAAATTCAAAAAAACATATATATATATTTTTTTTTTTAAGCAAAATAACAAGTATTTGTGAGGATGTGGAGAAATTGGAACCTTCATTCGGTACTGGTAAGAATGTAAAAGTGTGTAGCCTCTTTTGAAAACATTCTGGTAGTTCCTCAAAAAATGAAACGCAGAATTACCATATGACCCAGTCATTCCACTCTTAGGTATATACCCAAGAAAATTGAAAATATATGTCCATACAGAAATTTGTATACAGATATCCATAGAAACATTCATAACAGCCAAAAAGTAGAAACAACCCAAATGTCCCTCACCTGGTGAATAGATAAACAATTGTGGTATATCCGTACAATGGAATATTATTCAGCTATAAAAAATGAAATACGGATGCATACTACCGCATAGATACAACTTGAAAACATTATGCTACATGCGCGAAGTTAGACAAAAAGGCCACATGTTGTATGATTCCACAGTAGACAAATCCATAGAGATAAAAAGTAGATTAGTGGTTGCCAGGGACTGGAAGTGGGGAGAGTAAGAAATGTCTGCTAATAGGCATGAGATTTCTTCTTTTATAAAGACATTATAGTTTTAGGGCAGTTTTAAATTCACAGCAAAATTGAGAGGAAGGTACAGAGATGTCCTACATATGCGGTGCCCCACACATGCATGGTTCCACTCGTTATCTACATCCCCACCTGAGTGGTACATCTGATACAACTGATGAACCTACCTCAACACATCATAATGAGACCTCTTTTGGGGGTGATGCAGATATTCTGGAATTCGATAGTGGTGATGAATGCACAATTCTTTAACATATTGAAAACTACTGAGTTGTATACATTAAAAAGGTAAACTTTATGATATGTGAATTTTATCTCAATTAAGATGTTAGCATAAACAATGGTGGGTTAAAGTTGTTTAAAAAAGTGATTCAGGGAGGACCTTCAAGATGGCAGAGGAGTAAGACGTGGAGATCACCTTCCTCCCCACAAATACATCAAAAATACATCTACACGTGGAACAACTCTTACAGAACACCTGCTGAATGCTGGCAGCAGACCTCAGACTTCCCAAAAGGCTAGAAACTCCCCACGTACCTGGGTAGGGCAAAAGAAAAAAAGAAAAACAGAGACAGAAGAATAGGGACAGGACCTGCCCCTCTGGGAGGGAGCTGTGAAAGAGGAAACGTTTCCACGCACTAGGAAGCCCCTTCACTGGCGGAGACCAGGGGTGGGTGGGGGGGACGTTTCAGAGCCACGGAGGAGAGCACAGCAACAGGGGTGCAGAGGGCAAAGCAGAGAGATTCCCACACAGAGGATCGGTGCTGGCGAACACTCACCAGCCCGAGAGGCTTGTCTGCTCACCCGCCGGGATGGGTGGGGGCTGGGAGCTGAGGCTCGGGCTTTGGAGTTCAGATCGCAGGGAGAGGACTGGGGTTGGTTGTGTGAACGCACCCTGAAGGGGGCTAGTGTGCCACAGCTAGCTGGGAGGGGGTCCAGGAAAATGTCTGGATCTGCCCAAGAGGCAAGAGACCATTGTTTTGGGGTGCGTGAGGAGAGGAGATTCAGAACAGTGCTTAAACGAGCTTCAGAGATGGGCGCGAGCTGCGGCTATCAGCGCGGACACCAGAGACGGGCATGAAACGCTAAGGCTGCTGCTGCAGCCACCAAGAAGCCTATGTGCAGGCACAGGTCACTATCCACACTTCCCCTCCCAGAAGGCTGTGCAGCCCGCCACTGCCAGGGTCCCGTAATCCAGGGATAACTTCGCCGGGAGAACACACGGCACGCCTCAGGCTGTTGCAACGTCACGCTGGCCTCTGCCACCACAGGCTCTCCCCGCATTCTGTACCCCTCTCTCTCCCTGGCCAGAGTGAGCCACAGCCCCCAAATCAGTTGCTGCTTTAACCCCCTCCTGTCTGGGCAAAGAACAGATGCCAGAGGGTGACCTACATGCAGAGGCAGGGCCAAACCCAAACCTGAACCCCAGGAGCTGTGTGAACAAAGAAGAGAAAGGGAAATTTCTCCCAGCAGCCTCAGGAGCAGCAGATTAAATCTCCACAGTCAAGTTGATGTACCCTCCATCTGTGGAATACCTGAAGAGACAAGGAATCATCTCAAAATTAAGGCGGTGGAATTTGGGAGCAACTGTAGCCTTGGGGTTTGCTGTATGCGACTGACTAGTTTCTGATTTATATGTCTATCTTAGTTTAGTTTTTAGCGCTTATTATCATTGGTGGATTTGTTTATTGGTTTAGTTGCTCTCTTCTTTTTTTTATTACTTTTTAAATTTTTGTATTTTAATAGTATTTTAAAAAAATTTTTATTTTAATAACTTTATTTATTTATTTTCTTTCTTTTTTTCCTCTGTTTTCTTCTGAGCCGTGAGGCTGACAGGGTCTTGGTGCTCTGGCCAGGTGTCAGGCCTGAGCCTCTGAGGTGGGAAAGGCGAGTTCAGGACATTGGACCACCAGACACCTCCTGGCCCCCCGTAATATCAATCGGCAAGATCTCTCCCAGAGATCTCTGTCTCAATGCT
Source organism: Physeter macrocephalus (assembly GCF_002837175.3). Classification (NCBI taxonomy): domain Eukaryota; kingdom Metazoa; phylum Chordata; class Mammalia; order Artiodactyla; family Physeteridae; genus Physeter; species Physeter macrocephalus. The sequence continues at coordinate 3,634,824 of NC_041218.1, read as the reverse complement.
AAGACCCAATTCCACTCAACGACCAGCAAGCTCCAGTGCTGGACACCCCATGTCAAACAACTAGCAAGACAGGAACACAACCCCACCCATTAGCAGAGAGGCACCAGTCCCCTCCACCAGGAAGCTGCAGCCTGTGGAAAGGAGACCCCAGACAAACTAAGTTAAGCAAAATGAGAAGACAGAGAAATACACAGCAGATGAAGGAGCGAGGTAAAAACCCACCAGAGCAAACAAATGAAGAGGAAATAGGCAGTCTACCTAAAAAAGAATTCAGAGTAATGATAGTAAAGATGATCCAAAATCTTGGAAATAGAATGGAGGAAATACAATAAACTTTAACAAGGAACTAGAAGAGCTAAAGAGCAAACAAACAATGAAGAACAACACAATAAATGAAATTAAAAATTCTCTAGACCAGAGGGTGACCTACATGCAGAGGCAGGGCCAAACCCAAACCTGAACCCCAGGAGCTGTGTGAACAAAGAAGAGAAAGGGAAATTTCTCCCAGCAGCCTCAGGAGCAGCAGATTAAATCTCCACAGTCAAGTTGATGTACCCTCCATCTGTGGAATACCTGAAGAGACAAGGAATCATCTCAAAATTAAGGCGGTGGAATTTGGGAGCAACTGTAGCCTTGGGGTTTGCTGTATGCGACTGACTAGTTTCTGATTTATATGTCTATCTTAGTTTAGTTTTTAGCGCTTATTATCATTGGTGGATTTGTTTATTGGTTTAGTTGCTCTCTTCTTTTTTTTATTACTTTTTAAATTTTTGTATTTTAATAGTATTTTAAAAAAATTTTTATTTTAATAACTTTATTTATTTATTTTCTTTCTTTTTTTCCTCTGTTTTCTTCTGAGCCGTGAGGCTGACAGGGTCTTGGTGCTCTGGCCAGGTGTCAGGCCTGAGCCTCTGAGGTGGGAAAGGCGAGTTCAGGACATTGGACCACCAGACACCTCCTGGCCCCCCGTAATATCAATCGGCAAGATCTCTCCCAGAGATCTCTGTCTCAATGCTAAGACCCAATTCCACTCAACGACCAGCAAGCTCCAGTGCTGGACACCCCATGTCAAACAACTAGCAAGACAGGAACACAACCCCACCCATTAGCAGAGAGGCACCAGTCCCCTCCACCAGGAAGCTGCAGCCTGTGGAAAGGAGACCCCAGACAAACTAAGTTAAGCAAAATGAGAAGACAGAGAAATACACAGCAGATGAAGGAGCGAGGTAAAAACCCACCAGAGCAAACAAATGAAGAGGAAATAGGCAGTCTACCTAAAAAAGAATTCAGAGTAATGATAGTAAAGATGATCCAAAATCTTGGAAATAGAATGGAGGAAATACAATAAACTTTAACAAGGAACTAGAAGAGCTAAAGAGCAAACAAACAATGAAGAACAACACAATAAATGAAATTAAAAATTCTCTAGA
>NC_041218.1:3631702-3632803 GCF_002837175.3 Physeter macrocephalus | reverse complement strand
GAGGTGGATGGACCTAGAGTCTGTCATACAGAGTGAAGTAAGTCAGAAGGAGAAAAACAAATACCATACGCTAACACATATATATGGAATCGAAGAAAAAAAAAAAAGGTCATGAAGAACCTAGGGGTAAGAAGGGAATGGAGACGCAGACCTACTAGAGAATGGACTTGAGGATGTGGGGAGGGGGAAGGGTAGGCTGTGACAAAGTGAGAGTGGCATGGACATATATACACTACCAAACGTAGAATAGATAGCTAGTGGGAAGCAACCACATAGCACAGGGAGATCAGCTCAGTGCTTTGTGACCACCTAGAGGGGTGGGATAGGGAGGGAGATGCAAGAGGGAAGAGATATGGGAACATGTGTATATGTGTAACTGATTCACTTTGTTGTAAAGCAGAAACTAACACACCATTGTAAAGCATTTATACTCCAGTGAAGATGTTAAAAAGAAAAAAAGCAACGGATGGGGTGAAATTAATGTACAGCAAACTTTTTTTTCATAATTTTTTTTGTATATTTGAAATTTGCTAAGAGACAGTAGATCCTAAATGTTCTTATCACAAGAAATAAATTGTAACTATGTGTGGTGACAGATGATAACTAGTTTTGCTGTGTTGATCATTTAGCAATATAAACAAATATTGAATCATGCTGTACACCTGTAACTCATATACTGTTATATGTCAATTATACTTCAAATTTTTTGTAAAAGCAATGAAGAGAATGTTGTATGACTGACTGGTGTAGCTTTGACCCAAAATATTTATAAATTCTTATACAATCCCCACAAATACATTTATGAATATATAAAAGAACTAAATGACAGAAAAAAAGAAAAAGATTACTCTACCCAGCAAGAATCTCATTCAGATTTGACGGAGAAATTAAAACCTTTACAGAGAAGCAAAAGCTAAGAGAATTCAGCACCCCAGTCCCCTCCACCAGGAAGCTGCAGCCTGTGGAAAGGAGACCCCAGACAAACTAAGTTAAGCAAAATGAGAAGACAGAGAAATACACAGCAGATGAAGGAGCGAGGTAAAAACCCACCAGAGCAAACAAATGAAGAGGAAATAGGCAGTCTACCTAAAAAAGAATTCA
>NC_041218.1:3628190-3630536 GCF_002837175.3 Physeter macrocephalus | reverse complement strand
GTTGTAAAGCAGAAACTAACACACCATTGTAAAGTAGCTATACTCCAATAAAGATGTTAAAAAATTTTTTTAAATAAAAAAATAAAATAAAAACTAAAAAAAAAAAAAAAGCTGGTTCTTTGAGAAGATAAAATTGATAAACCATTTGCCAGTCTCATCAAGAAAAAAAGGGAGAGGACTCAAATCAATAGAATTAGAAATGAAAAAGGAGAAGTAACAACTGACACTGCAGAAACAGATGGCTTCACAGGCGAATTCTATAAAATATTTAGAGAAGAGCTAACACCTATCCTTCTCAAACTCTTCCAAAATATATCAGAGGGAGGAACACTCCCAAACTCATTCTATGAGGCCACCATCACCCTGATACCAAAACCAGACAAAGATGTTACAATAAAAGAAACCTACAGGCCAATATCACTGATGAACATAGATGCAAAAAATCTTCAACAAAATACTACCAAACAGAATCCAGCAGCACATTAAAAGGATCACACACCATGATCAAGTGAGGTGTATTCCAGTGATGCAAGGATTCCTCAATATATGCAAATCCATCAGTGTGATACACCATATTAACAGACTGAACGATAAAAACTGTATGATCATCTCCACAGATGCAGAAAAAGCTTTTGACAAAATTCAACACCCATTTATGATAAAAACTCTCCAGAGAGTAGACGTAGAAGGAACTTACCTCAACATAATAGAGGCCATATATGACAAACCCACAGCCAACATCCTTCTCAATGGTGAAAAACTGAAACCATTTCCACTAAGCTCAAGAACAAGACAAGGTTGCCCACTCTCACCACTATTATTCAACATAGTTTTGGAAGTTTTAGCCACAGAAATCAGAGAAGAAAAAGAAATAAAAGGAATCCAAATCAGAAAAGAAGAAGTAAAGCTGCCACTGTTTGAAGATGACATGACACTATACACAGAGCATCCTAAAGATGCTACCAGAAAACGACTAGAGCTAATCAATGAATTTGGTAAAGTATCAGGATACAAAATTAATGCACAGAAATCTCTTGCATTCCTATACACTAATGATGAAAAATCTGAAAGAGAAATTAAGGAAACACTCCCATTAACCATTGCAACAAAAAGAATAAAATACCTAGAAATAAACCTACCCAGGGAGACAAATGACCTGTATGCATCAAACTATAAGACACTGATGAAAGAAATTAAAGATGATACATACAGATGGAGAGATATACCATGTTCTTGGATTGGAAGAATCAACATTGTGAAAATGACTCTACTACCCAAAGCAATCTACAGATTCAATGCAATCTCTATCAAAGTACCAATGGCATTTTTCAAAGAACTAGAACAAAAAAGTTCACAATTTGTGTGCAAATACAAAAGACCTCGAATAACCAAAGCAATCTTGAGAAAGAAAAACAGACCTGGAGGAATCAGGCTCCCTAACTTCAGACTATACTACAAAGCTACAGTAATCAAGACAGTATGGTACTGGCACAAAACCAGAAATATAGATCAATGGATAGAAAGCCCAGAGATAAAATAGAAATAGAAAAAGGATAGAAAGCCCAGAGATAAACCCACGCACATATGTTCACTTTATTTTTGGTAAAGGAGGCAAGAATATACAGCGGAGAAAAGCCAGCCTCTTCAATAAGTGGTGCTGGGAAAACTGGACAGCTACATGTAAAAGAATGAAATTAGAACACTCCCTAACACCATGCACAAAAATAAACTCAAAATGGATCTCTACTACCCAAAGCAATCTACAGATTCAATGCAATCTCTATCAAAGTACCAATGGCATTTTTCAAAGAACTAGAACAAAAAAGTTCACAATTTGTGTGCAAATACAAAAGACCTCGAATAACCAAAGCAATCTTGAGAAAGAAAAACAGACCTGGAGGAATCAGGCTCCCTAACTTCAGACTATACTACAAAGCTACAGTAATCAAGACAGTATGGTACTGGCACAAAACCAGAAATATAGATCAATGGATAGAAAGCCCAGAGATAAAATAGAAATAGAAAAAGGATAGAAAGCCCAGAGATAAACCCACGCACATATGTTCACTTTATTTTTGGTAAAGGAGGCAAGAATATACAGCGGAGAAAAGCCAGCCTCTTCAATAAGTGGTGCTGGGAAAACTGGACAGCTACATGTAAAAGAATGAAATTAGAACACTCCCTAACACCATGCACAAAAATAAACTCAAAATGGATATAAGACCTAAATGTAAGGCCAGACACTCTAAAACTTAGAGGAAAACATAGGCAGAACACTCTATGACATAAATCACAGCAAGATCCTTTTTAGCCCACCTCCTAGAGAAATGGAAATAAAAACAAAAA
>NC_041218.1:3612409-3627933 GCF_002837175.3 Physeter macrocephalus | reverse complement strand
CGTGGAGCGGCTGGGCCCGTGAGCCATGACCGCTGGGCCTGCGCGTCTGGAGCCTGTGCTCCGCAACAGGAGAGGCCACAACAGTGAGAAGCCCGCGTGCCGCAAAAAAAAAAAAAAAAAAGACGACCCTCAGAATGGGAGAAAATATTTGCAAATGAAGCAACTGACAAAGGATTAATCTCCAAAGAATACAAGCAGCTCATGCAGCTCAATATCAAAAAGCAAAGACCCCAATCCAAAAATGGGCAGAAGACCTAAATAGACATTTCTCCAAAGAAAATATACAGATTGCCAACAAACACATGAAAGGATGCTCAACATCACTAATCATTAGAGAAATGCAAATCAAAACTACAATGAGGTATTACCTTACACCAGTCAGAATGGCCACCATCAAAAAATCTACAAACAAAAAGTGCTGGAGAGGGTGTGGGGAAAAGGGAAACCTCTTGCACTGTTGGTGGGAATGTAAATTGATACAGCCACTCTGGAGAACAGTATGGAGGTTCCTTAAAAAACTAAAACTAGAACTACCATACGACCCAGCAATCCCACTACTGGGCATATACCCCGAGAAAACCATAATTCAAAAAGAGTCATGTACCACAGTGTTCATTGCAGCACTGTTTACAATAGCCAGGACATGGAAGCAACCTAAGTGTCCATCGACAGAGGAGCGGATAAAGAAGATGTGACACATATATACAATGGAATATTACTCAGCCATAAAAAGAAGCGAAATTGAGTTATTTGTAGTGAGGTGGATGGACCCAGCGCCTGTCATACAGAGTGAAATTAAGTCAGAAAGAGAAAAACAAATACCGTATGCTAACACATATATATGGAATCTAAAAAAAGAAAACAAAGGTTCTGAAGAACTTAGGGGCAGAACAGGGATAAAGACACAGACATAGAGAATGTACTTGAGGACACGGGGAGGGGGAAGGGTAAGCTGAGATGAAGTGAGAGAGTGGCATGGACATATATACACTACCAAATGTAAAATAGATAGCTAGTGGGAAGCAGCCGCATAGCACAGGGAGATCAGCTCGGTGCTTTGTGTCCACCTAGAGGGGTGGGATAGGGAGGGTGGGAAGGAGATGCAAGAGGGAGGGAATATGGGGATATATGTATTCCTATAGTTGATTCACTTTGTTATACAGCAGAAACTAACACAGCCGTGTAAAACAATTATGCTCCAATAAAGATGTTAAAAAAAAAGTGATTGAGTCTGGCCATTTATATACTAAAGTGCCAACAACACTTGCCTAATGGTGAAGAGGTTTCAGTGACAGTTATGAAAAGAGAGTTGCTCTCTCCGTGAGTTTTACGAAGAGCCAAGAGTTCCTGGCACACTTGGGCTCATGGTTAAGCACAGAACATCTTACTGAACAGGAAAAAAATCCATTCAACTCTCAAAATCTAAATGAGTAGATTCGAGAGGGATTGGGGCAGGGGATTGGTAAAGACAAATACTCTTTTATAATTTTGCTGATGTTTTATATTAATTAACAATTAATTCATGCAAGCTGGGGACTTTAGCAACTACATATTTTTAATTAATAGAAAGGAAATCAAGTCTCCCTCAGAATTTGTGGAGCATGCGTTCCTACCTTTGCTTTTCTTTGAACATAAGTGTGCTTTATGTGAGAACATGATTATCGAAGATTTGGTACTGTGATTGTCCAGCACTCACTTTGAAAGTTAGGAAGCAATGATGGTTTAGGTAGTTTGCAGTCATTCCCACCCCCACCAAGGTACTTGAGCATTCATGTCACCCAGAATCCGAGGGCTCCTGCAGCCATCACTTCAGAGGGAGGTAGAAGAGCTGCTGGGGGCTCCTCTCACACCAGCGGTTCAGAGCAGCAAGGCTGGGTGGGAAACATCTGGACTGAGTAACTTAAGGCTAAGAGCCAGTTCTGTGACCTTCCCTTCCACAGGGCCAACTCAGTGCCAGGCAGAGAGCTGTCCCTGGGTCTTCCCAGCTGTACAGGGAAACTCCTATTCTCTCAAATGCAGCTGCTAGTCCTGAAAGTGTTTTACATTCAGTCCTTGTGCAGCCGGAACCATCACAGCAGCATCCCCTCTGCAATAAATAGAGAACACAGTCATCGTAAACCGTTATCTTTTTGAATGCTGATGGCCAGTTGTCAGGGGCAACAATGAGGTGAGGCGCTAGTGAATCCCTGTGTTCCAGAAAAGGCTTTGAGCAGAATTTCTTTTATTCTTCTGTTAAAATAAAAATGTGGCTGAGCCTGCTTGACCCTTTGGCTTTGTTGGACTTTTCATAGCTAGTGCTTCTTTCTCAGTTGTGCTGCTCAGGGGCTGTGTGTCCTAGGGTTAGGACAGTCAGACAGGCCGGTTCAGTGGTGAGTGCCTCCCATCACCGGCTCATCCCTCTCCCGGGATGCAGCAGTGGCTTTTCTTTCAAAATTCTTCCATGCACAAGAGGATGTCAGGTCATTCAGAGCCTTCTTGAATTCACTGACGTGCAGAGCATCCTCACATCGACCAAGAGTGCCTATCCATTGATCAAACGTGAATGATCCCTGCAAGGGGCTGAGGGCACTGAGCTAAGTGCTGGGTGAAGTGTGGGCAAAGAAGATGCACATGTTCTCCACGAGGGCTTAGATCCACTGAAAAAGACAGAACGTGCACAGTGAGAATTTCACAGTGGTGTAAGCATTAAGCAAAAATAAAACAGAAGTCACAGGCGGGGCTGGTTAAAGACCTATTGAGTTGTGAATAATTGAACCTTTGACATAACATACGGCATGGCCATCAGCTCATCCATGGCCCCCAAAGTGTCCAGCACATCTCTCTCGAGTACTGATCTCTCCATGAGTCCACGGCAGGAGTGGCTTCCACTGTACGAGGGAGGAAGTTAAGTTTTGAAGAGTAGAGAGTCCTAGTAGTAATAGCACCCTGGACATATGTGCACAGTTTGGGTGCATCCCTACCAGCCTTGCTTCCCTTTCATAGACTGACTTGAAATTCATAGCATGTACTTTAAAAAATTTATCTTTTCAAGTGCTACCTCTTTCCAGCCTTGTATTCTGGTTTGTTAAAACTCAGATTGAAGTATCTGCTTTCTACTTAACCCCCCAATCCATTACGAACTCCTTGGATTCAGTCTTTTGGTGAAAATGTTTCTGAGTATGTGTGGGTCCCCTTTCCAACTTGGGAAGGATCGTGATGGAATGCCACTTTGATGCCCCAGGATCTCGAAGGGCCTCGTGGTAATATTTCTGAGCAACAAGTACCTTTGTTCTGTAGTGCAACCTAATTATCACCAGTTATGCACAATTTATGTTTTAAAAATCAAATTAAAAGTGTTTAAGGCAATCTTAGTTCCAAAGGGATTAGCCAGATGAGAATGTGTCCTTTTCAATTTTGTCATTCATTTCTCCCTTGCTAGTCGGTGCCCTTTTCTAAATTTCTCTTTGGAATAATAGACTCAAAGTTACCTTTTTTATTTTCAGATATTATATATGTGTCTGCAATAGGTCACACTCAGTGTATGCCTTTTTTGGGGCAGCTGCAGCTCTTGCTTTCTGATGAAAAGGACTCTGATAATCTTTAATGCCACAGTTATGGTTGTAGGAGCTGAAAAATCCACCAGGATCATATTTGCATTAAAACATCCCTGACATTTGACTTTTCTGGATTTTCACTGTAGAGAAGATGGACAGTTGTTTGTGATGGAAAACACTATAACACTTTCAGGTGGTATAAAAACGAAAAGCCTTGGATATTCGAAGATTATGTTGAAGGTAGACTTTGGGTTAAGGCCAAGCAGAGGTTACCAGAATATAAGACTCAATCTTTTGGGTGGGAGCATAACAGAGAGGTTATTGTTATGGAATTGAAATTTCATAACTGTTTGATTTATATCTAATGTCTATAACTGCATTGCTAGCTCCCAACTCATCTTTTTTTTTTTTTAAATTTTCACTTGGACTCAATAGGCTTTATTGAGAGGGAGAGAAATCTAGCAAATTGGCAGTTACAGTTCATAAATCGGATTCTCTTACAAGCGGGTGTAAGTGCATCCAAGTCAGAAACTTAAACTTAGTCAAGTGTTCTGAATTTATACCAGTCAAAATAACATGAAATGGGTTTATGTGGGAAAAAGCTATATATTAAAATTATTGATACATCTGAGAGAATCCCTCCACTTGAGTTGTTACTGCTAGTAAACAAAGAAAGTTCTGTAGTAAAATTTCCATGGATTTTTAAAATAGACTTTATTTTTTAGAGCAGTCTTAGGTTCCAGCAAAATTGAGAGGAAGGTACAGGGTTTTCGCATTCACCGCCTCCCCCGAGAAATGCATGGCATTCCTACCATCGACATCCCTCACCAGACGGTACCTTTGTGACAGTTTATGAACCTACATTGATACGTCATCATCACTCAGAGTCCATGGTTTACATTAGGGTTCGTCCTGGGTGTTGTACAGTCTATGGACTGGGACAAATGTATAATGGCACGTATCTACCTTTACATTTATGATGGCATGTATCATACAGAGTAGTCTCGCTGCCCTAAAAATCCTCCATGCTCTGTCTGTTCATTCTCCCTTCCACTGTAATGCCTGGAAACCGCTGTTTTTTTTACTGTCTCCATAGTTTTGTCCTTTCTGGAATGTCATAAAGTTGGAATCATACATTATGTAGCCTTATTCAGATTGGCCTCTTTCACTTAGCAATATACATGTAAGGTTCCTCCATGGAGGAGCTATCATTGTTTAATAGTTTATTTCGTTTTAGCACTAAATAATAGTCCATTGTCTGGATGTACCACAATTTATTGCTCCGTTCACCTACTAAAGGACATCTTGGTTGCTTCCAAGTTTTGGCAGTTATGACTAAAGCTGCTGTAAACATTCGTTTGAAGGCTTCTGTGAGACATGCATTTTCACTTCCCTTGGTAAATCCCAAGGAGAATGATTGCTGGGTCATGTGATGAGCATGTGTAGTTTTGTAAGAAACCACCAAACCGTCTTCCAGAGCGGCTGCACCGTTTTGCGTTCCCACCAGCAGTGATGCTGCAAATCCTCGCCAGTATCTGGTGTGTTGTCAGTGATTCAGATTTTCTAACTGGTCATTCTAATCGTTGTGAAGTGGTAACTCAGTGTTTTAAGTTTATCTTTTTAAGATTAATGGAACAAACAATTTTAAAATATTGTATATATATATAATATTATATATATATTGTATATATAATATTATATATATATTATATATATATGTTTTAGAAAACAAACAAAACAAGCTTATGGTTACCAGGGGGTAAGCGGGGGGAGGCATAAATTGGGAGATTGGGATTGACATATACACACGACTATATATAAAATAGATAACTAATAAGGACCTGCTATATAGCACAGGGAACTCTACTCAATACTCTGTAATAGCCTATATAGGAAAAGAATCTAAAAAAGAGTGGATACATGTACATGTATAACTGATTCACTTTGCTGTACACCTGAAACTAACACCACATTGTAAAGCAACTCGACTCGAATAAAAATTTTTTTAAAGAGAGGAAAAAATTCTGGAACAAACAATTTGAAAACATATATATATAATAGGATATATATTTTTTATATATACAAATATGTATAATTTATATATATATAAAATACTATATTGTTTGATGAATTTTCAAACTGAACAGACTACATAGCCTGCACCCAGATTAAAAAACCAGAATGTAGCCAGCATCCCAAAGCTGCCCCATACACTTTCTCATCATTAATCTCCCTAAGGGTAACCTAATTTCTAACATCATAAAATAATTTTGCATACTTTTATACTTTTTGCACTTACGTTATTAATGTAATCATGTAATATCGATTATTTTACAGCTGGTTCTTTTGTTCAATATAATGTTTGTGAGATTCATTGTTATACTTTGTGTGTGTGTGTGTGTGTGTGTGTGTGTGGTACGCGGGCCTCTCACCGTTGTGGCCTCTCCCGCTGCGGACCACAGGCTCCGGACGCGCAGGCTCGGCGGCCATGGCTCACGGGCCCAGCCGCTCTGCGGCACGCGGGATCTTCCCGGACCGGGGTGCGAACCCGGTTCCCCTGCATCGGCAGGCGGACGCGCAACCACTGCGCCACCAGGGAAGCCCCCATTGTTCTACCTTAAGTTGTATTTATGCCCAGTGTTTTAATCGGTGATGGATTGTCTTTTCATGAGATCTCATATAATCCTTATGAAAATTGCACAGTGGCTTAACAGTAATTTAATAACCTTTGTGTATATCATAACAAGTAATGAATACCTTACTGTTTCTTGTAGAAATAGGAGGTTTGCCCATTTTTTCTAGGCATTTTCTCTCTGTTCTCCTCCCTACATTAAACTCATCCCCCAAATCCAGTCTTGTCATAGTCCATCTATTATCAGTGACCGTGACCAGGTGTCCTGTCACGGGACACATAGGTTGCTTGATGGGTCTCTAGTATTGTTCATTTGCACTTGGGCGTCTGTGGTTGCGTTTGTAGGTTCTTTTCACACCCACCTGCCAGCTGATGAATTGGGTGAGTCGTGTCTCTCTAGTCTTGAAATAGGTATTTGTTTTGCTACTCTTCTTACTGTTGTTTCTGATTAAAGTTAATGTGTCAGTGCTAATCGAGACTAAGTGCTGTAAATGGGTGGTGCGGATAATATTTGTCATGACAATCCAGAATATGGGAGAGATCGGTGATGACAGGAAGCATTTGTGGAAGGTATTTTGGAGGATGAGGAATTTGAAAGACAGATCCGGTGTTAATGGAAGGAAAAGAAGGAGGGTCACCACGAGCCAGAATGAGCGTGGTGTGCTTGCTGAACAGGAGATGCCTGGCCTGCAAGCACTGAGGGACGTGACGAGCATCAGGAGTCAGGCTGATTGGGAGAGTCTGGAATGCCAGGCACCGACTTCGAGATGGTACTCTCATGGCTCCTACTGTCTATAACAGTTTACATGTCATAACTGCTTTTAGCCTGTGTTAAACCCATGAGTGATCTGATCATTGGAAGGGGGAAAAGGGCATATATGTGCTCATAAATACGTGAATACGTTTCAGGAAGTTCGTGGACCTGGTCAGCCTATCTGTTAACCATCTTAGGAATCAGCTTGAGTATTTTTCCAAGCCCAGATGTTATGATGTATCCATTAGAGTACTTTTGTCCATCAGGAACAAAATACCTAACTAAAATACTTCCAACTGTAGGTGTTTATCATGTTTCCCAAAACAAGAAGTCTAGACCCACTCAGTCCCAGGATGATTCAGTGGCTCAAAGACCATCTTTCTCTGCTGCCATCATCTTCATGTCAGTGAAGTAGCTGCAACGGTGCCACGCATCTCATCTTGCACTCTCACAGGAAGGAAGGGAAAATCAGAACTTGCCTCATGTATTTCTTTCTTTCCCCAAAACTAGCCAGGAGGCAGCTTATTCATAAAACTATATTGCATGGCTACCCTTAGCTGAAAGGGTTGAGAGAACAAGTATTTCACAGGAGTCTGCCTCTGCTGAGTTGGCAGAGGGCCATGGCTCCTGGGGAGGCAGTGTAGTATCTGCCACAATCAGGAAGACCCCTTGACTTACGAAGGAGTGGAGGAACGAGGTCTACATTCCTTGAACTTGAACAGTGAGTTTGCACCATTCTTTAAATTGAAACAAATTTGAAAAGAGGGAGTTCTGACAGAGTCTCATAAAAGAAAGAATTAATGTACACTGCTACTAACCTTATAGTTAGTTGCAAACTTCCAAAGTCCTGAGAAGTATGTCCCTAGGAGAATCTTAACAATCTCTCTTCTGACTTTTCATCATTAGTTCTAGAAGGATTGTTAGGTGCATCTTGCTTATTTATTGAAACCTTACATTAAAGAGCCATTTATCAACAGGATGGCGATAGATGCTTACTATTCATGCTTGCATGAAGACTCTAAGTTAAGGCAAATGTGCCTACATGTTTATCCATAAAGGGGCACCTTTCAAAGCATTGCTACATTATGCCTCCTATTTTAAAGGTATAGTTGCATATAAACTGTGAAAAGGAGTACATCTTATCCTGGCACTCTGGTTTTCTCTGGAGTCTATTGCTTGGTTTAGATGAGAGCCTGTTGGTAAATTTCAAGTGAATTTGGGGATCCTTAGGGACCATGTGTTAAAAGGGGCTGGCTGATCTAGTAGATGCTATTTTAGGGAAGACTCTGGCCAGACAGGACCCAAAGGCAGCAATTCAGGTCTAAGCTGAGTTTCCGGGTCTAGGTCAGAACACAGAAATGGATGATATAATAAAGTCAGAGAAATAGAGAGAAGTTGTCCACAATGAACTAGGCAGCTCAGGGGACTGAAGAACTTGAAGCTAAATCACCTGCCTGGGTGAGACAGAACTCTCACCTTAAACCCTGGCTCAACAACCGTTTATCACTGAAGTAGAAACAACATGTATATGCACTTTCTCAGATTGCTATTGCATATTCCCCAAATCCCAGATTATTGCTAACTTAACTCTGTGCTTTTATGTGAGGTATTTAAAATCGCCAGAAATTAGGTTAAATGATAATCTACAGAACGTCAGATTTAACCAGTCTTTTTTCTCCATCACTTTTCCCTTGTTCAGATTCCTTTTTAATGTCTTTTTTAAAAGTTCAGTAAGTGTGTGTGATTACTGCATTTTCAGAGGATGCCTTCTAAAGCGGTGGGTTAGTTGGAAACGGGACAAAAGGTGTTGAGGGATGTGGTAGGCAAAAAAAAAGGCTCCGCAAACGACGTGCACGTCCTAATCCCTGGGACCTGCCATCCCAGGGGTGGGTCCTCACAGATGTGGTTCCATTAAGCATCTTGAGATGTGGGGTTTTCTTGGATTATCCAGTGGGTCCTAAATGCAATTACATGCATCTCTGTAAGAAGGAGGCAGAGGGAGATGTGACAGAGAGGGAGGGGAGAGGCCACGTGAGCAGGAGGCAGAGATTGGAGTGATACAGCCACAAGGCAAGGAGCACCCAGAGCCCCAGAAGCTGAAAGAGGCAAAGAAGGTATTCTCCCTTACAGCTTCCAAGGAGCCTGCTGACACCTTGATTTTGACCCATTGAAACTTGAGTTTAGACTTCTGGCCTCCAGGACCATGAGAGAATAAACTTGTGTTTTAAGCGACCAAATTTGTGGCAATGTGTTGCAGCAACCCCAGGAAACCGTACAAAGGGAAATAAACGCCTTCAGCAATTTCACAGTGGCCGCATCTTGAAGACAGGCATGAACGTGGCCTCGTGGAGCGATCAGAGTTAGAGAGAGATGTGCTGGACACTTTGGGGACCGTGGACAAGGTGACGGCCGTGTCCCGTGCCTCGCCTTTCTGCTTCCTCCGCCCACTCCCAGCGAGAACCCACGCCCGCTCCTCCCTCCTCCCTGGGGGAGTCCTCTCAGTTTCAATCTGTGATTCTTTAGCATCTCTACCACCAGAAAAGGGACTGAAATTCATTCACATTACGGTGTACACTTGTGTTTTGAAAAACTTGAGAGGAAAAGACAGTATCTATCTCCCACATTGACTTATTTCTTTTTATTATTTTACTTACAGGCATTAAGCAGATACAGACTCCACTTACAATTCATATAAACTTAACAGCAAGAGCCAAGTTAAATACAGATCAATCAACAAAGCTAATAAAATTCAAGTTAAAGAATGGGCATTTTGTGTGACAAATGATAACGGTTCTCGAAACTAAATCATCCATTAAATGTGTGTAGGGTATTTGCTCTTGTGACACCAATATTTTGAGATGGACATGCCTGCTCTTGCAGGCACCAGGTAAAGGGTTGCCCCGCCCACTTCTCTGTTGGTATCTGCACACCTTGTTCACGTAGCACACTGTGCTTCGGGGAGACTAAGTTAGCTGCCCTTGGCATTGGTGCATCGTGAAGACACATCCTCACTCAGACAATAAATTTGGGTGTGAGTGTATGCTTATGATCAGAATACAACTTTATAAATATTTATTGCCCAAATAATATATATAAACAGAAGAATAAACAGTGAAAAAGATATTAACAATCAAAATAAAATTATAGTAATACTTTTCTCATATTATCCGTTCTACAACCAGTCCCTAGATATCATTACTTTTGACCATTTCTGAGTTTGGTTCTTCTGGTATTTATTCCTGTCCTTAATGTTATGCTCGTCTGTCAGCATTCACAGACTACTTCCCATCAAAGTAGAACATTTAGTTCACTTACATTTCCTCCCACTTCCTTTTCTTCACTCTGGGTTGTAGAACCTATCAGGTTATTTTTCATTCCTCTGGAGATCTCTTTCATAAGTTCACGTGAGACTTTCTTTAAACATACATTTCTTGTTCTGCTGATCTTAAATGGAGCCTCCTGGCTTTTCACTAGACAAGAGGGAGGAGCTGCTGCCTACATGTCTTCTCCTCTATCCCAACACGGTGGCTCCAGCTCTTTCTCTCAGCTCTGGGTGACATTTACAACTTTCCACTTAATAAAATCTCCCCCGAAGCAATCAGTTGGTTTTAAAATGGAAAATTCTAACACAACGTTGTAAATCAACTATCCTTCAACTGAAAAAAAACACAGATCTTTAAAACAAATGCAAAAGCATTTTGCTTTTATATTGAAAAAAAATGAAATTTATCTAAGTATCAAGAATAGATTACAGCTTTACCATTTACTACAAAGTCTATGGATAATCACCTAAAGAACCTACAAAAAATAAAAACAAGAGAAGTTATCCCAAATAAATAAATAAATAGGAAAATTTATTTAAAACATTCACAATTTTTTGCTTAGACATATATTTCTCTTGTAAAACCTGACAATGCAGATTAAGCCATAGGGAGAGAGAAATTGTAGTTCTATATCACTAAACAGTTTGTCTGGAGGCCTTCAGGTCAAATAGACTCGTTTCTTAAAATCCATCAATAGCTGCAACTAGTTTATTCTTATTTGGACCTCGCCTTTCTTAAATAAACCCGTTTTCTTAGCAATTCTAATGGATTGTTTCTACTTGAAATGAAGTAAAACTGTCTTTATTGCAGACAAAATGAACACCCATATAGATAATGCTAATAAAATGTATAAGTAGGTTTAGAAAGGTTACCGAATACAGGTCTATATTCAAATATTAATTGTGTTTCTGTGTATTAACAACAAATGTTTGCAAATTGAAATTTTGAAAATACCAGTTGTATTATTCTGCTTAGGCTGGCATAACAAAGCCACAGACTGCATTCAAACAACAGAAATGTATTTTCTCACAGTTCTCGAGTCTTTAAGCCCAAGGTTAAGGGCCAGCAGGGTTGGTTCCTAGTGAGACCTCTCTTCTTGGCTGGCAGATGGCATCTTGTCACTGTGTCTCACATTGCTTTTTCTCTGCTTGAATGCACAGAGAGAGAGAGAAAGAAAGAGAGAGCTCCGTCTCTATTCCTCTCTTTTTACAAGGATATCAGTCCTGTTGGATTAGGGCCCCACCTTTATGAGCTCATTTAACTGCATCCTTTAAGGTTCTGTCTCCAAGTACAGTCACATTGGGATTTAAGGCTTCAGCATATGAACTGGGGAGAGACAATTCAGTCCATAACACCAGTGCATAAGGTCATCTTTGCTTGGCATTACCTTGTCTACACAGTCTGACCTCAAAGATTTACATCCATCCCACATACAAAGTACATTCACTCCATCCTAAGGCCCCCAGAAGCCTCAAACTATTACAGCATCGGTTCAAAGCCCACAATGTCATCAGCTCAGCAGTCCCAAATATCATCATGTAAATCATCTAGATGAGTTATGGGTAAGACTGGGTGTGCTCCATCCTGGGGCAAAATTCATCACTATCGTGAGTCTGTGAAACGAAAGAAATAAGTGTCTTCTTCTGAATACAGTGGTGAGCAGGCATAGGATAACCGTTACAGGCATTTCTGTTCAAAAAAGGGGAAAATTGAAGGAAAAAAGGGGCAACCAGTTCCAAACCATTTCTAAAGCCAATTGGGCAAACTACCTTAGTTTTAAACGCCTGGGAATAATGCTCTGTGGCTTTCAGCTCTGCCCTCTGGAGATCATTCTTCTTCTTCATGAAAGGTAGCATGAGTTTGTAGCTGAGTAATTTTATCAGCATATTTCCTGTCTGAGGATTTTGGAAGTCTGACACCCTTCTTTTATTTCATAGTCTCTCTGTCCTTTTCAGTCCAAGCTGGCAATGCTTCTGCAGATATAGAATTCTTAAGAACCTGTGGGTCTCCTAGGTATGTCATGGGGATTCACTCCGTTAGACAAGACTCCTCCACAGGATTTTCCTAGATACTCCCTTCTCTATGTCTGGCTTCTGCTGAGGTGGCTGAGGAGATCTATGAATTACACACTTAGGTTTCAAAGAGCTTTTCGTGTGTCTGCATACCCTGAGCTTTTGACCTTTCAGACGTATTGGCAAAAGTTTGTTGTGCCACATCTACGGCTTCTCCTCTCCTAATAGTGAATTTCTCAACTTTTGCATCTTTTACAATCTGGATAAGGGGAGAAACAGAAGATAGAGAAATAGCCAATAAGCATAGGAAAAGATGCTCAACGCTATTAGCTTTGGAGTATTATTCATCCATAAAAAGGAGTAGGTGCTGATACACATCATTACATACTATTACGTGGATGAAACTTGCAAATATTATGATAAGTGAAATATGCCAATCACAAAAGATCAAGATATTGTATGATTCTATATGAGTTACCCATACTAGCCAAATGTATAGATAGAGAAAATAAATTTTTCATTGCTTAGGCCTGGGAAGAAAGGGGTGGGAATGGAGAGTGACTGCTAATGATTATGGAGTCTTCGGGAGGGGGAATACTGAAAATGTTCTAAACTTAGATCACAGTGGTAGTTGCACAACTCTGTTGAACATACTGAAACCATTGAACTGTACACTTCCGATGGGTGAGTTTTATAGTGTGTAAATTTTATCTTAATAAAAATGTCCAAAAGAAGGAGATGATTAGGTAAACATATCAAACTTTGTGCATTTTATTATGTGAAGTCCAATGGTTATAGCTCACTAGAGGAAACAGGCGGATAAATATATTTTAAGGTTTTAATTTATTTCCTAGATCTAAAAGAATAAGGTAAGGGCATAAAGAAGAGATGAATATCTTTGATGTTTTTGATTGAGAAGCTTAAAAAAAAAGCACAACATCTAGAACTTCTTAATTTATAGGGTGTGTCGAATAATGCTGATAACTTGGTTTCCAGCATTTGAGTGAAATGTACGATATGACTAATTTCGGTACTATGCTATGAGCTTCCTTAGATGCTTCAGAAGGTATGTGAACTCGTAAGAAAAAGCCTTTAAGATAAATCAATATCTGTGGGACTCTTTGTGGATATAAATTTGGGTTATAACCATAAATAATATATTTCAGTAATAAAAAGACTTTATTACAAAAAATAAGCAAAAAGTGAAAGCAAAGCTGTAGATTTTTAAAACGCTCATTTAACAGAAATTAGCTGAAGGTGTGTATGTGCCAGGCTCCTTACAGGGATGAAGAAGACACAATTTTTGTCTTAAAAAGAAAAGGGGAACAATCAAGCTAGTATGGAAAATAGACTTGAAAGGAAATAATCAGTTCCATGCTGACTCTTGGGAGCAGAAGGGAAAGCATGATCAACTTTGTTTGGACGAGTCAAAAAGAAGTACATCCTAAAGGCAGCCTTGACTGTGGATTTTCCTGTAGCTCCTCCACCATCACTCCTGACAAGGTGGTTTAATGTAATTCTTTTTTTAAAAATTTTATTGATGTCTAGTTGAGTTACAGTGTTGTGTTAATTTCTGCTGTACAGCAGAGTGACTCAGTTTATATATATATACATTCTTTTTCATTTTCTTTTCCATTATGGTTTATCACAGGATATTGAATATATTGATAGTTCCCTGTGCTCTACAGTAGCACCTTGTTGTTTATCCATTCTCTATATAAGAGTTTGCATCTGCTAATCCCAAACTCCCAGTCCATCCCTCCCTCCCTCCCCTCCCCCTTGGCAACTACAAGTCTGTTCTCTATGTTTGTGAGTCTGTTTCTGTTTTGTAAATAAGTTGATTTGTATCATTTTTTTTTAGATTCCACATATAAGTGATATCATATGGTATTTGTCTTTCTCTGTCTGACTTACTTCACTCCAAATGATAATCTCTAGGTCCATCCATATTGCTGCAAATGGTATTATTTCATTTCTTTTTATGGCTGTGTAGTACTCCACGGCATATATGTACCGCATCTTCTTTATCCATTCATGTGGATGATGTCGGTGGGCATTTAGGTTGTTTCCATGTCTCGGCTATTGTGAGGAGTGCAGGAATGAACATTGATGTGCACCTGTTTTTACAAATTAGAGTTTTACCTGGGTGTATGTCCAGGAGTGGGATTGCTGGATCATACGGCAACTTTATTTTTAATGCAATTCTTAACCCAACCATAGATACTTAGTTTCGTACATTCGGGAGTGGACTTTTCCAGAGGGATTTCTCCAGAGAATTGTATTTTGCTGTAATATGGAGTAAGTCTCACTCTTTGTAAAGGGAGAGAGTGCTCCCTTGACTCAGTGGCTGCTGCCTCCTACTGTGTCTCTAGGATTTCTGCCTGTGTGTGAGATGTTTCCTTCTCAGTCCTGACCTAAGGGTTCACGTGGTAAGTGATCCGGACAGGTTAACTCAGGATTAGGTGAAAAATCCCCAAATTCCTGTCATGATTTGTAGGCATGTTACCTGGTTTAAATGTCATTGTTCCTAAGCTCTTGGTAGTGAAGTGTAACTAAATTTATTCTTTCATTATGATAAGAATCTACCTACCAAGGAAATATGAGTAGTGTCTATAGCAGACATTATTATTGACTGAACTTCTTTTATTTAAAAAAGAAAGAAAGACAAAAGAAATCTAATTGGAAGCATTGGGCCCAGCCTCTAACCATATCTGACATAGTGCACTCATTCAGCTCACATGTGGGCAGAGTGAAGGGAAATGTTTCCTGTGTTTTCACTGAGCTTTTTCCTCTTACTGCACAGCTCTCTGTATTAGGATAGTCGTTAATGAAACAGCCTGCAGTGATTTGCTTTTCAGCAAATGCTTTGTCGTTGGAACTTGTGAATTAACAGTGCAAACACTGAAAAATGAAAAATTGATTTCAACATGTTCTTCTGTAGGTGTTTGTATGGAAACATACAAATATTATCAACTTCTATAGAAATAACATGCAAGTTTCCCAGTGACTTATTCTTTTCTCTGTGTGTGTGTGTGTGTGTGTGTGTGTTTGCTTTTTTTTAACATCATTATTGTAGTATAATTGCTTTACAATGGTGTGTTAGTTTCTGCTTTACAACAAAGTGAATCAGTTATACATATACATATGTCCCTATATCTCTTCCCTCTTGCGTCTCCCTCCCTCCCACCCTCCCTATCCCACCCCTCTAGGTGGTCACAAACCACCTAGCTAATCTCCCTGTGCCATGCGGCTGCTTCCCACTAGTTATCC
>NC_041218.1:3602461-3611634 GCF_002837175.3 Physeter macrocephalus | reverse complement strand
TGGCATTTTTCACAGAAGTAGAACAAAAAATTTCACAATTTGTATGGAAACACAAAAGACCCCGAATAGCCAAAGCAATCTTGAGAACGAAAAATGGAGCTGGAGGAATCAGGCTCCCTGACTTCAGATTATACTACAAGGCTACAGTAATCAAGACAGTATGGTACTGGCACAAAAACAGAAATATAGGTCAATGGAACAGGATAGAAAGCCCAGAGATAAACCCACACACATATGGTCACCTTATCTTTGATAAAGGAGGCAAGAATATACAGTGGAGAAAAGAAAGCCTCTTCAATAAGTGGTGCTGGGAAAACTGGACAGGTACATGTAAAAGTATGAAATTAGAACACTCCCTAACACCATACACAAAAATAAACTCAAAATGAGTTAAAGACCTAAATGTAAGGCCAGACACTATCAAACTCTAAGAGGAAAACAGAGGCGGAACACTCCATGACATAAATCACAGCAAGATCCTTTTTGACCCACCTCCTAGAGAAATGGAAATAAAAACAAAAATAAACAAATGGGACCCAGTGACTTATTCTAAATGTAAGAGTAGTTTTACTCTGAGTCTCAGGTTGGGGTCTGTCTCTCTGTGGAGCTACTTCTGACTCACCCACACTGTCCTTGTCCCCTTCGAGTTTTGAAAGCACTTAGTACTTGACATCAGCCAAAGTACTCGTAGCAGGGTGACCACTTGCTATGTGCCAGTCATTATATTGATAGTATGAGTTCCTTGTTAATCTGATTTGGTGGCTAAGTTTTTTCTAATTAAGGAAATGTATGCCTTAAAATGTTTTTTTCCAACCTTTTCTTTATTTACAGAAAACTTTTTTACCTGGAGAACATAGTGTTTTATCAGGATCATCATTAACATTACCTGCATTTTGTGATTTTATTAGCATCCCAGTTCTGGAATAGGTTGTGAACAAGCCAGATTCTGTGAATAATGTCAATATTTAAGTTCTGCAAATGTGGTTAATGTTAGCTTTCCTGCCTTCCCATGAATCTTTGGAGAAGCCACTCAGCCTCTCAGGAGCTCAGGTTTACCTTCCATAAAATGGCTTTCCTTCGTCCTCCTTCTTGTAGGATCGAGAAGTAATAACTGTCAGAATCCTCCAAAGACTGCAAAACATTTTAGAGTTGTCAGTTCTTCCAATTTCTAACAAAAGCAGAGTTTACAAGAGACTTCTGACTAATCTGGGTAGGTTTTCTCTGTTATCACATTGGGTTTGTCAGTAGCTAAACCCCCGCCCCCCAGCAGTGATTGAAAACACCTGGGAAGATTATGCGTCAGATTAACCTGCTTTACGGTCAAGGGATTTGTTTCTAATATTAAAAATCTCTGGAGAAGAGGTTCCAAAATGTTGTCCAATAATTGTACTATTTAACAACATAACTATTTAACAAGCATCAGGAATGGAAAGGAGCCTTGCATTAAGTATTGACCTACACAAAGAACAACTACATCACTACAGATTATAACAGACCTTTGCATGCCAGTGAGCTAACCAAGATGCCAAGTTAATTACAAGTGCCATGTGGTTATCTAACTATAGGACTGAAGGAAACTTCACTTTTCAATCATCCCCAAATTTTCTTCAGGATAAAGTCCAAACTCTAAGAGCCACGGGCCACTTCTTAGATCTCCATGTGTATGTTGATTTTCATTTATAGATGACAGGTTGAGCATAGAAGTTTTTCCTTTTCATTTCAAGCATTTAGAAATGAGAGAAGATATAGAGTAAAAATGTAGCTGCAGTCAAAAGCCAGAAAGGGAGTTCTTCCTATACCTAGAATAGAAAAGTATCCTTAGAAGAAGGACCAGGTAAAACCCTACAGCAGCAAGTAAGGCCAAACCCCTGCCACCCTAAAGGAACAGAGGCTGAAGTCAGGCCCAACAGGAGAGGATAGGATACTGGTGTCTATGGAGGCCAGAGGCTGGACAAGTGCCCCCTGCCTTAAAATGGCATTTATGTTCAGAGGTTCTTGAATCTCTGAAAGGGCTCCAGCCCAAATGGCCACACAGGCCTGGTGAGAGCCATTACCCGGATGGACCCTCTGACTGCCCAGGACATTCTTGTGACCACACCACCAGGAGTCTCTCATGACCCAGGACACTTGCAGGAGACAACCTTACAGCCAAGATCAAAGGACCCACAGAAACCATCCCCTAAAAGCAGCACACCAGCTTAACACATATAAGAACTTAACTCCAAAGAAATATAAATCAACTAGGGAAAACAGAAAATGACACTTTAGGGGTTTGTGTTTTTTTTAATGATCGATGTGATAAAAGAGCTTGCAACTGTAAGAGTTGATGATCTTGAGAAAAAGCTAATTAGGAATATTAGAAATTAAAATATAAATATTTAAAAACTTAAAACTCAGTAGTGAAATGAAAGAGTTAGACACACTAGAGAATAAGTAAAGTGGAAAATGGAGCTGAAGAAATCATGCAAGTAGATAAAGTGGAAGACGGAGCTGAAGAAATCATGCTAATGCTCCCAAAGACGTAAAAATGCCAAAGATGTGAAAGAAAAAACTAGGAGTGTGGAGGCTTGACCTAAACGCTCCTATGCAGGTCCAGTGCGGTCTGGAAGGATGGAGCAGTAATGTTGACTGAGACAGTTACCGGTAATATTCCTGATCCAGAGAAAGTAGTTCTTAGACTGAAAATAGTACTGACTGGGAAGCAGGATGTTTAAAGAAGATCCACAAGCAGACATTTTCTAATGGAATTTCAGAATATCAGATATAATGAGAGAATCTACCTTCATCTCGAGACATCTTCAACTCACACTTTCTACTGAGCCAATGTCGACATGCTCACAATTTCCTGAAAATACTGCATTCACCGATGCCTTCATGCCTTTGCAATCCTCCTAGCTTGAATGTTCTTCTTTTATCTCTTTTATCGTGGCTAGGGGGTTCTTTTCTCAAAGAATTCTTTCTGGAATTCCCCCTACTTTTTATTCTGCAGTCTCCTTAAATATTAGCACGCCAGGTCCTGATGCCCTCAGCCCTGTCACTGCTGCAGTGTGGTCACTCTCTCAGCCTTGGTTCCATTGCTCTGTGAGATTCTTAAGGTCAGCTATAAGGTCTTTCATTTGTGACGCTTCAGGGCTCAGCGTGACTCCTGAACATGGCAGTCACTCGTGCTTGTCACCACCTCAAAGGGTTTTTGGAATGCATCAGGCTGTAAGTCAGTAACTCAGATAGCACTTGCCCATGTGAACAAGCCGTCAAGGTCCAGAGAGGCCAGCGGTGATGGTTTTGAGGAGGCAGAGCTGATGATTGACACAATCAAGTGTCCTGGCTTGGGCAGAGCACTTTGTATAGTGTATATCATAATGCCGCCGTCACAAGCTGTCCCTATTTAAGTTGTGTGAGATTTTAAAGTATGTTTTAAAAACAGAGGAAACAATAGTTTTTTAAATATAAAACACATTTTTGGGCTTCCCTGGTGGTGCAGTGGTTAAGAAGCCACGCTTCCAATGCAGGGGGCACGGATTCGACCCCTGGTCGGGGACGTGCCGCATGCCATGTGGCGCAGCAAAAAAAAAACAAAAATTTTTTTTTTTGGATGAATTCCTAGTCATTTGTGAAAAGAAAATTTTTTATAAAGTGAATAAATTGGCTTTTCATAGCTTACCCAAAGTTTGTTGAAATGGCAGTCTTTCACTCTTTTCTTATTAGACATGTGGATAACCAAAATGTGGCTCTAGAATCATCCCTGAATAATGGTGTTTACTTAGATAAAATTTAAGTTTTAGTATGATTATTTTCTGACCGTATACTTGAGTGTCTCTGAAATTTTTATTCTTTGTTCTTTTTAAATTTTATTTATTGTATTTTAATTGAAATATATTTGACATATAACATTGTGTAAGTTTCAGGTGTACAACATGTTGATTTGATACATTTATATATTACAATATGATTGCCTTTGTAGGGTTAGCTAACACCCTCTATAAGGTCACATAATTATCTTTTTTTTCGGTAGGAATAATTAAGATCTAGTCTCTTAACAAGTTTGATGTTTATAATATAGTATTGTTGTCTATAATCACTGTACTGTGCACTTACTTATCAACTAGTTGCAAGTATACTTCTTAATTACTAGATCACGATATAACTTTTATTAGACCGTTGTCTAGTAATCTTTAAAATTTTCATTTATTTTCTGTCTTCCATACTGAAATGCATTGTGTTTGAAGCGGTGTATCTTTTTTCGGGGCTGCTTCAATTGCAGATAGGAAGGTCCTAGAGGGAAGAACTTGGTTTGGTTTTAACATGCTTTGATCAGCCCCTGGGAGAGCCCCATATATAATCAGGTCTAACAAGAAGGCCACCTTGAACCTTATCATTCTGTAAATTTCAAAAGACTTTTACACACATTAATCCTATTTGATATGCAAGAAATCAGTCAGTGTGCAACGTTTCTGAGAATTTCAGTAATCTGTCACATGCAGGGAGGCCAAAAGAAAGAAACCATAGGAGATGTAACAAAATCTACACGCTAGAATTCTAGAAGAGGCTTTGGAGATTTCATTCAGAGATTCTATATTCTTATTTCATTATGTACTATAACAAAAATTCTTTTTGTTTTCCCAACCTGCCACAGATTTTGAAACAGAAAGTTGAAAGAGGCAAAGGGTACTGTTGAGGGCAAGCATTGTGACAGCCCAAGAAGTGAAGGTGGCTCAACAGCCAGAAATTGAGGAGAGAAACAGACATAACAACCAAACCTCAAAATGTAAAAACATACTGATCTGAACCCACCTCACGTAGGATGCACACAGACCTCCACACCTTAATTAGCACTGAGAATACCCCACACAGCAGCCCAACACAAAACGGAAGAAACGAGGACCTGAATCTTCAGGAAAAGTACCACAACAGCTGGCATCTTTTATTTAAGAGGGCGGGATCATAAATAAACATTCTAGGTAAATGATGTACATCAGAAATGGTTAAGATGAAGAGTTTCTTATTATTATAAAGGAAGTGAAGGTGGTTTGGTGTCCTGTTCTGTGGGTTGAATCTGCTTTAGTCTCACAGGTCAGATGCCCAGACCGCCCTTTGTCTTTTCAAAGTAGATGAATGGATTTTTGTGCCACTGGAGAGAACGTCTTCTGAGGCAGATCTAAAACCCCAGACACTTCAACCTCAGGAAACAGGATAAAAGCTGCCAGGTTTCTAAAGTCTCCCCGCTGGGGCCCTTAGCTAACTAAACATTGCCTCTTGGGATGGGTGTTTAAGTCTTATCCCAGGTGCTTGCTCCCAAGCCTGGTGATCCAGGTTAGGGAGGGCAAAATCTGGTAGTTTGCACACAGAATTTGGGGCGTGATTCTATCTGAAGGACTAATCCCCAACCTAAAGGCAGCCAGGGACAGTGAGGCACATGGAGAATCAATACCTCAGGAATGTGTTAGTTGTCTTGGAATTTTCAGCATCCACCATGTTATCTGCAGTTGGCGTTATAAATGCTTCATGAATGACTGGTTACCTGAAGAGCTGAGATCCTTTCCTTTCTTGACTATTACCGCCTTATTGCTCATCAGTCAGTTTTGAAACAACTATTTACCTTCATATCTAAGAAACACGATCATTCATGTTTTGCAGGCAGAGGGGGCGTAATGATGCCACTTTGCTGAACAGTGATTCCCCTTACCATAGTTTTTGATAGCTTAGCTAAAGACAGAAAGCATGCTTCTGTTCAGCACTTACTTATAGAAATTATGTTTTACTGTGTATACTATTT
The DNA here is from genome assembly GCF_002837175.3 of Physeter macrocephalus. Classification (NCBI taxonomy): domain Eukaryota; kingdom Metazoa; phylum Chordata; class Mammalia; order Artiodactyla; family Physeteridae; genus Physeter; species Physeter macrocephalus. Next base: position 3,605,861 of record NC_041218.1, on the reverse strand, counting down.
CTGAATGGCAATCAGAATGTTTTATAGTCCTCTTTTTTTTTTTTTTTTTTACCAAAAAATAACATTTTTGACCATTTGCCTCATTCTTTTCTAGCGGAAGATAACAGTCTGTCTCAAAAGAAGAAGGTGACTGTGGAAGATCTCTTCAGTGAAGATTTCAAAATCCATGATCCCGAGGCTAAGTGGATAAGTGGTGAGTCCTGAGTCCTGAGTGCACGTGAGAAAGCACTCTCCCACTCCCTGCCACTTTTTGAGAGTTTGGGTTTCGTAGTTTGCCTTTTACCTTCTCTCTCTGGCTGTAGAAGTGGATCCTCAGAGCTCTTGCTGTGTTCACCATCTTATTATCAGTCTAAGAAAATGTGTATCTGGTAAAATCAGGCTGCTCCTTCGTGAGAAATGGGTCCTCCGTGTCGCCTCCCTGAATCATAATTTCTCAGACGGAGATGTGAGATGTTGCTAAGCAACAGGACAGGGAGAGACACAGCTGAGCCTTCCTCCTTTCTCCATGTTCTTTATTCCCTTTTGTGCTCTTCTTGCTTTCACTCCAACTAGATACAAGGGCCAAAAGGAACTAAAGGTTTCTTCTAGGATGCTGTCTAATGAAACAGCAGAGCCTCGTGCATAGATGCAGATAAATTAATTTTCCTCTTGAACTTTAATCTGGATGAAATCTTCTTTGGGCTGATTTTTTTTTTTTTTTAACAATAAAGCAAAATAGAACTGGTGGCAAAAGGCAGTATGTTTATAATTCATGTTTCGGTTCAAAACAGTCTATTTCCTGTAGTTGGGTCTGAAATAATTTTTAGAGTGCAGTCCTGAGAGGAAAGATGTAAATGACTGCTCCCCATCTTCTGCAGGCTTTGCTGCATCCCTCTTGTGTAGTCTGGTCCTAGAACCTCTGCTGCTATCTCCATGGATACTGTTTGCATTTAGTCTTAGCCTCAGTGGGATGCACTTGAAAATTAATCCTCAGGTCAAAGAACCTTTGTAGTGGAATGCTAGAGGTCTAGTTCACATCCTGGCTTCTATAGTAAATGAGGCCCAGAGAGCTTAAGTGAATTTTCTGAGGTCACAGAGCTAGTTAGTGACACAGCTGTGGCTGGAAGCCTGTCTCCTCACTTCCCCTTTTGTGCTCTTTCCACTACTGTTGTGTTGAGTGACACCATGTGATTACGTTTTCTTGCTGTCAGACTCCTCTGAAATGCTTCTTACACTTCACAAACTCTTGAAAATCAACCAGCATTGACTTTTTGCCTTTAGTCTCCCACGAGGGCAATAGCTTCTCCTTTGTCCTCCACTATGGCTTAGGTATTAATTTCTGATCCTTAGATTCACTTGTTTAAAAATTAAAGAAGTAGCTGAATCTCAGAGGGAATGTATTTTATAAGACGGAATTGGGGAGAAATGAGAGCAGTGTATTGTGAATGCCAGTGGGGGGCACATGGAAATCCAAAACATAGATAGAGCCAAGGTCTTTGTCATTTGACTGAGGAAGTAATTTTACCTTTGGGTTTGAGGGGGACTTAGCATCTGCTTCCTGTTTGTATTTACCCATTGTGGAGGAAGGAGGTAAGCATGGATAGTGTGCTCTGGGCCTGATCTTGGGAATAAAAGATGATTACTCTCTTCTTAAGGAGCACAAAGTCATTCCGGAGACAAAACAGGGAGTGACCAAAGGCAGTCGTGAAACAAAGTGCAGGAAGGATGTGATTTCCTCATTCTTCCTGAGAAGGAGTTTCAAAGATGGTGTATAAACTTGGTTCAAAGGTATAGGGTTCAGAGCAGGTCAGAGGGGGCCCTGCAAAGACTCCATGAGGTGCTAAAATAATATAGGGAAATCTTCATATTAGGGTGCCCATGGTCTCAGACTTGGCCTAAACCAGCTTTCCCTGTGCAAAAAATTTTAAAAGTGTAAACAGAGATCTGGAGGCCCAGGGGCACCTAAGTTTCTGCAGGAACCGGTGTTGGTTACTGTTGAAAGGTGTTTGTATCTCATGAGCTAATTTATGCTGCAGATGCATAGAGCTGGTCCTGAGATGTGCTGGCTTTCTGGCCAGAGGAAGGCAGCCAAGATTTTGTTATATCCACAAAGTTAGGCGTTAATACAAGCAGTTGAGAAGTGGCCTTGTGCCCAGCAGAAAATGCCCAGTCTCTCTGTTTTAGCAGGTTAAGTCTACTCATAAGACCACCTGTGGTTCAAATAAACATGACTTTGGTGTCCAGGAGCTTTCTTAAGTGGATTCTTCCTTTGTAAATGTAAGCACAGTGTGAAGTTTTATTGCAAATTAACCAAGTGGTCAGGTCTCCCCAGAGACCAGGCACTTCAAGAATGTGAGGGACCATAACTGTTTTCCCCCTACCCTTTTAGCTGCCCCCCTCCAACTTTTCTTTCACTTATTCCTCTTCCTGATCAGTCCCTTTCTTCCTGCTCCCTGAAGATGTAATAGCTTAAAGTGGATGAAATAACTGTGGTGATTAACTGTGCCTTCATAATGGATTTTTACAAGTACCACAAAAAATTCATGCATTGTTTACATTACAAGTCTAAATGTGAAGATCCACAGAAAGACTACTATACATTCATAGGATTATCAAATGTTGTGGAGCTGAGATGAGCTTTAGAAATTATCAGAACATTAATTCATTCAATTAGTGATTATTGAGTGTCTACAATGTAGCAGGCAAATTGCCCATGGACCCCCAAAATGCAAGCATTTATTTTGCCTCTGGAACAGTTTCCCTGTGGTAGACTTGGAGTCACCACCCACCACCACCACCACCACCACCACCACCTACCACCATCATCACTATGGCAACCTCATTCTTCTCCTCTTCTTCCTCCTTTCTCCTCTGTCTGTGCCTCCTCCCCTTCTTCTTCCTTACTGTCACCGTCACCACCACCACCATCATCATCACTGTCACCACCACCATCATCATCATCACCACCATCATCACCACAATCACCATCACCACCATCATCACCATCACCATCATCACATCATTATCACCACCACCACCACCATCATCATCATCACAGTCACCACCACCAACACCACCATCACCACCATCACCACCATCATCACCATCATCACCACAATCACCATCACCATCATCATCATCACCACCATCACCACCATCATCACCACCATCACCACCATCATCACCATCACCACCATCATCATCACCACCATCATCACCACCATCACCACCATCATCACCACCATCATCACCATCACCATCATCATCATCACCACCATCATCATCACCATCATCACCATCACCATCATCATCATCACCACCATCATCACCACAATCACCATCACCACCATCACCACCATCATCACCATCACCATCATCACAATCACCACCATCATCACCACCATCACCACCATCATCACCA
>NC_041218.1:3568046-3601654 GCF_002837175.3 Physeter macrocephalus | reverse complement strand
TTTTTGTGTGTGTGGTACGCGGGCCTCTCACTGTTGCGGCCTCTCCCGTTGCGGAGCACAGGCTCCGGACACACAGGCTCAGTGGCCATGGCTCACGGGCCCAGGCACTCTGCGGCATGTGGGATCTTCCCGGACCGGGGCACGAACCCGTGTCCCCTGCATCGGCAGGCGGATTCTCAACCACTGCGCCACCAGGGAAGCCCTATGTTGTGTGTTTTAAGCAAGGCTGTAGGTTGTGAGTGTTTCAGAATTGTTGCCATTCCTTAAATTTTCTATTGTAGTATCCCTATTCTCATGGTGCCTATGTTGAAGTAACAAAATACCCAAGTGATCAAGAAAAATGGGGTAATTCTCCACAGAGAAAGAGACTTGGCTTTTTTAGTGCACATTAACCACTAAAGTTAACAAATGTATCTTGGGTTTAATATTGGAGTTAATAGTCTAGAACTAATATGCTTTATTTATCAGGAGAAAATGTATTGGGTTGGAGTTAAATTTCTCCTCACCCATTTTTATACTAGAGACAAGTTTTTGATCTACCTTTTCTGAAAATGATTGGTGTAACAGTCCTCAAATTCTCTAACGTCCAAAAGCTCTTGTAGACTTTCCTCACATATTTGTTGCAACCCCTGGGTCAAGTCAGATGAGGTGTGTAGAGCAGTAGAACTGACAGCATCTGAACTCACTTGGAGCTCACTCTGAGCTCCCTCCTACAAAGGAAGAGGCATACACTTCCTGAAATTGCCCAGGGTGTAGTATCGCCGCATATTTGCTTAGTTGAGTAAATTCTTCTGTCTTTTATAAGTGACCACGTTGGACTTCTCAACCTTTTGGATCCTTTAATGTGCTGTGCTAGGATTCTGTGATATGAGGTAGCCGCTGTGATGAGGTCTTCTGGTTACTTCAGACGCTTAAGTCCATTTATGTCCAGGGACCAGTCTTCCTGGGCTGTCTTGTTCCCTCTTTGCAACCCCTAGATGATGGATCATTTCAGACCTTCTCCTCTCTCCTTAATTTTCTGCAACCTTCTTCCCATCCTAATTCTCATTTAAAACTACCAGAAGAACGCTTAAGAGTACTCTCACCATCGCATCTCCTTACCCACCACCATCTGCACCTGCCAAGCTCTCTGCCCCTCCCCCAGCCTGTAACCACAGATGACCTGTCTGTGCTCCATCTACAAAAATCAGAGGTGAACTTGCTTCACTCACTTGAGAAATAATTGTAGCAGATGTCTCCTTTCTTCTCTAAATGTTCATTTTTTAAATCTCTGTGTCAGATTATTCCCATCGTCAGGCAGATATGCTCTTATTTGTCTCACCGAAAAACACACACACAAAGCTTAGCGTGACTCCACCTTCCCCACCGAGCCCTGCCCAATTCCTTGTTCTCCTTAGCAGCTTGAAACAGTTGTCTCTCTGTGACATCTCAGATTACTCTTCTCCAGTTCTTGCTAAGCCCACCCTGGTTAGGCTTCCACCCCCAGCACTCCCTGACTGTCCTCTTGTCAAGGTCACCAATAACCTCCAGGTTGCTAAATTCCATGGTCACGTCTCAGACCTCATCTTAATCTAATGATTAGCAGCATCTGACACAATTGATCATGCCCTCCACCTGCACCAACTTTCTCACTTGACCTGTAGGCCACCGCATTCTCTTCGTTTTATTTCTGCCTCATAGCCAGCCCCTTCTCAGACTCCTGTGCTGGTTCTCCCCGCTCTCTCCGACTTTTGATGTTGGTGGGCCCGAGACTCAGTCTTCATCCTCCCCTTCTGGTATCTACACTCATTCCCTCCGTGCTTTCATCTAGTCTCATGGCTTCAGATATTCACCTACCAATGACTCCTAACTTATTCTCAGACCAGACCTCTCTCCTGAAGTTCTCAGATGTCTCATAGACATCACAACCCTAACCTTAGTATCGCCAAATCTGAGTTCTTGATCTACCTCCCCACCCCCAAAAAACAAACAAACAAAAACAAACCCACCTGCTCTATGCACAGCCTCTTCCAATTCAGCTGATGAGAAATTTGTTCTTCTGGCAGAACAGGCTGAAAGACTTGGAGTCATCGTTTACTTTGCTCTTTTTCTTGTACTTCATATCTAATCCACCAAGAACTTCTGCCAGCTCCGCCTTCAGAATACTCAGAGCCCATCTTAGATTCAGTCAGACACTCCTGACTGCCATTGGCATGTTTGTCAGCTGGTTCGTCTAAAGGATACAGGACTGGAGACAGGCGTGGCAGCAGACAGGACCAGGAGCCACGCTCCTCAGTGGACCCTCAGGTAATGGCTCTGGTGCAAGCAGAAGGGGTCACTCACACGGGTGGAGTTTTTATGCTTCCACCTTTAGGTGTCTGAAACCCTCAGGCCTCTGTACACTCATTCAGTCCCATGGCTCTAGTTACTATCTATATGCCACTGAGTTTCAGCTCTGCAGCTCCAGCTCAAACGCTCTTCTGAGTGTGTTGTGTGTGTGTGTCTCACTGACTGATTTACATGTCCACCAGGATGTCCTGTGGACACTTCGAGTTCACGTGTCCAGGACTCATCTCCCTGCCCCCGATCTCCTGTCACAGAACTTTCCCTGGCTTTCCACTGCTCTCAGGAGACGCGTGCAGCCCCGGCCCTGGGCACCCTCTGTTTCTCAGACTCTCTGAGATCAGTCCCCTTGCTTTTCCTGCCTTGTCCCTCATGTGTCCCCAGTTTTCTCTTGCTCTGGACCGACTTGAACTTCTTTGATGGCTTCTGAAGTCCGTCTTCTTTTTCCCTCAGGGTGGTTCTCACAGGATGTTCTTCCTGCCCAGAACACCCCTCTTCTCTATTCCACTCTCATCCCTCCTCAGCACCACCCCTACAGTTTATTGTTTTCCTTTGATCTCTCCCTAATTCTCACTCGCGCCGCCGGCTTTTCTCTGCTGCCTAGCTCTTCTAGATTCAGGCTCTGATGCATCCTGGACTTTACCTTTTGTTACACACATTAAATATAATTATTTACTCAACGCCTGTCTTTCCTTCCATGTAAACGCTGCAAGAATAGGATTTGCCTCTGTTTATTTACCATGGTGTTCGCAGCACCTAGCAAAGTACCCGGTCTGTGGCCATCTGCTGGCGCTTCTTGAACATTTTCTCATTTGGTACTTAACCTAATTTTGGAGGCTTCCCTGGCGGTCCAGTGGTTAGGACTCCACGCTTTCACTGCCAAAGGTCCGGGTTCAATCCCTGGTCGGGGAACCAAGATCCCACAAGCCACATGGCGTGCCCCTCTCCCGCCCGCAGAAAAAAACCAACCTACTTTTAAAGATAAGGAAACTTATGGACATGCTATTTTACGCAGAATGGTTGGAAATCCTTTCTGATGAAGTTGATTTAAGCAGAGACCTGAATGTGAGAATCGTGCAGATAAGCTCTCTGGGGGAGGGCGTTCCAGGCTGCATGGAACAGCAGCCACAGAGGCCCTGGGGCAGGAGCCCGCGTGGACTATCCGTGAACAATGTCCAGCTAGAGAGAAGAGCCATCGATGAGCCCAGAGGGGAAAGTGGGACCAGGTCAGGCAGGTTCTTGGGAGAGGAGGGTGTCCAGTGAGAAAGGGATAGAATTTAGAGAAATAGGAGTTGAGTTGGAACTGAAGGTTTTGGAATAGTGGAATGGCACAGTGAGAGCTTAGGCTTAACTGTCGTATCAAATATTTTTATTATATCTGAATTACGTATTTACTATAGTAAATTAGAAAAAAGACGAAGGCTGTTTTAAAGGATGAAAATAAATCCCCTGTAATTCCATCAACTAGAAATCACCACCATTACATTTTCATATTTATCCTTTTAGATAACCTAATATGTGGGACAATGCTAACTATATTTATGACATGGGGAAAAGTTTATAACACATATCATAAACATACTTCGTTGATCATTTTAATGTCTTCAGAGGCGCTCAGTACATAAATGTGCCTTAATTTGGTCAGTCTCCAGAGACTGAAAGTTTTGGCTGTGAGTGGAAACAAAGTGTCAGATGTGAAAAGGCACCATGGACAATGGTGAATGAATAGGATGTGCTGGCCGCGTAGAAAGGGGGGGGATGGGAAGACGTGCGGCAAGGATGCCGCGGAGATGGTAGCCTGGTGAGCCAGGACCACGGCTCCAGTGGTGTGAGTCAGCTTCTGTGATTAGATACAGAGTTCAGAGCAGAGGTCGATGAAAGGTCACCCAGCGGAACGTTCTTTAAGTATTGAGAACTGGGCGTGACGGTCGGCCAGGGGTGGGAGCCGCTTGGAGACGTGGAAAGCGTGCATCGCTGAGGAGCTGCTTACGCTGCGGGTGGGGGCAGTGGGCTGAGGAGGTGGCCTCAGAGAAGACCTGGGAGAGGGCGATGCAGGAGAGCTAGTCCTCAGCTGACTTTGTGATGGCAGGCGAGGACACGGCAATGAGAAGTGGCCCCTCGGCGGCTGCAAACCCCTACCTGCGCCAGGAGCACGTTTTCTGCAAGTCTCTTGTACGGTCTAACCCATGTTCGGGTTTTGTTTCCCCTAATCAGACTAGTTTATATGGCAACTACCCTCTTACTAACCCTGTTTCAGACTAGAATGGGGGGAAGGCGAGTTCCAGAAAGAGGGTGTGATATTTGTATATAAATGGCTTTTTGCTTTTCCTTCATTGCACTTGCCAGCAACAGAAAAACGGTCTCCTCTGTATCTATGGCATCAGTCACTCTGCACAGGTGGTCTGATGCCATAGCACCTGGGGAGACTCCTGGGCGACACACGTTCTCCAGAAGTGTATTTGCTTTTGCAGGTTCTCTCTTGGGAAGTCAGCCTGGACTGCAATTGGCAACGGGCTGATGAGCCCCATGCCCTGTGCTCCGGGCAAGGCGAGGCCACCTGCCCCCTTCCGGGACCCGCTTTCCCCTGCCCAGTATCTTCAGGATGCAGGCAGGCCCGCGGCTGGTTAGCAGAACCTGTCCTGGGGCTGGATTAGCTTGTCTGCAAGCTCCGGGCAAGGCCTGGCCTCCCAGCCTGCTCTCCCCTCGACTTCAGTGGAGCATGGTGAGAGCCCACGGTGGCCGCTGGCTCCTGAAGCTCTCCGCTCCGTCTGCTGATACTCCCTTCCATTAATCCAGGCACTGGGAGCAAAGAGCCCTCTGTCTCTTGGACGCTATGTGAGGGAGACTGTAAAATTGGAGAAAATTGCTTCCTTTGGATGTAGGAAAATAACAGCTGGCTGGATGATCCTGGAAAAGTATATGTTTTAGAAGATAAAATTGGAGATAGTGCTCCGGGCTCAAAGCAGCTTGATTTCCATATTTGCTTTCTCTTCTTCCCTGTTGTTATTCTGAAAAACCAGATAGATTTTTTTTTTTCCTAAAGCTCAGGGGGTTAGATGGAGGTGGAATTCGAGTTTAAAATGGTTTGGGTATTTCTGCTGTTTTTGAAGGCCACATTTTTTCAATGAAAACCATTAAGTCTTAGAATTGCAGAGAGTCTAAAAGTTCCCTGGGGGTTATTCAGCACCGCCTGTACCAGTCGGCCAGCAGTCACTGAAAAGCAATGCCCAGAAAGGACAGGTTTCAAAGAGTGAAAATGTTCTTCCGGAGCTCAGTGTGTGGAGGGAGATAATAATAGTAAAATCATTTGACGTCATTACATAAAATGCACATCGAAGAGCATCACCGTGGCTTATTAAAGCCCCTGAGAAACAGGTGAAATGTAATTAGAGTACATGTTCGGGTCAAGCACCAATGTACTGAAGACTTTCTCTCGCTTTTGTTGTAGTTTTCGAGGTTTCCCCCTTTCCTCGGGAGGAGAGAAACCCAGTCGTCTGGCGTGAGGCCAGTTGCGCCTCGGACTGTCTTAGTGCAGTAAAGCCCACCCCCACCGCGGCTCCCCTATCCGCAGACCAAGACGGTTCCCCAGCTGCCTCTCTGCGTCCTTCTTCCTCGTGCATCTCCCATATTTCCAGTATCTGAGCTAAAACGATTATCTGCTAACTGTCCTGCGAGGTTTTCTATTGGAGTTACCGGCAGGAAACAATCAAAAGAGGGTAGCATTTAGTGCCTGGGGCGGTAGAAGCAATAATAGCAGTGTAACAAATGAGAACAGTAGCTACGATCAGTAACTTAGTGTCTTTGTCTGTTCTGTGTGTGTGTGTGTGTGTGTGTGTGTGTGTGTGTGAGAGAGAGAGAGAGAGAGAGAGAGAGTGCTTTTATTTAACAATTCTGTGCTTAAAACTCTCATTCGCTCTTTATGGCTTGATCCAAAATAAATTCCCTCTGGCTTTTCCCAAGGAGAAGTAGTTGCTCGCTCTGCCAGGTTGTGGTAGACCTCCGTACAACTCCCATCAGAGCATCACCTGTACCATCGTCTTAGGGTCCCCAGCCTTGGCGACGCAGCCCACTCTGCAAGGCTGGACCTGCTTCACCAGCAGCTAAAGCAGCGTCTGGGGCAGAGGCGGGGCCAGCCTGGTTCTTCCCTTTCCGAGGGGCACGGACGCTATGTGAACATCACACTCATCGTTTTTGGTCCTCTGTCTGAGGGGGGCCCTTCAGTCTCTTAAACGACTGCAGGACCCAGGCCCTGCTGCTTGTGGTGATTCCTGGTTTGAGGAGTGCATCTCTGCAGGCTGAGCTGGGCCAACACTCTCCCAGCAAAGAGAGGCGTGCTCTGAATCTTTTCATCACTTTACAGCTGGCAAGTGCCGCTTCTGTGGGAATTTCGATACAACCTCTGTCTTTGTTGAATTGAATGCAGACCCTTGGCAGGAGCGAAGAGTGAAATCCCATTTCAACTTTGTTTGTTTGCATATCAAAGGGACAGGCTTTTTTTTTTTTTGGATCTGGGAAAACACACACACACACTCACAAATGCACCCATATATTTTTTTTCTTGAGAGAAGAGATCTCAAGTGAGATTGACATGTTGTGTTTCATCCTCAGTGAGGTGGAGAGACAGTTTTCAGAATGTTCTACGGCTGTTCCAGGGCTTCAGGCTGGTCAGGGCTTTTCCTGAGTATCCTGCCGCATATCACTCAGGGTGTGCCCTGAGGTACCACATGTCACTACAGGAGATCCGCCTTCAAGACTAGATCAGAGTGCAGGGCAGGTTGTCCTCCCAACAGTGGAATGTCAAGGGTACTTTCACCCCCGCAGCACACAGCCCAGGACTCACAAGTTTTATTTTACTTTCATCCAGATTAAGGGAGCCTGTGAAGTTACATAAGTCCTAATTTTTCTGCAGCTGTTGAGCCCAGGGATGAGATTCCTTTGTGTCTAGAATGCTCTTTTAATTTTTTTTTATTTTATTTTATTTTATTTTGTATTTTTGTATTTTTTTATTTTTCCAGTACGCGGGCCTCTCACTGCCGTGGCCTCTCCCGTTGCGGAGCACAGGCTCCGGACGCGCAGGCTCAGCGGCCACGGCTCACGGGCCCAGCCGCTCCGCGGCACGTGGGATCTTCCCGGACCGGGGCACGAACCCGTGTCCCCTGCATCGGCAGGCGGATTCTCAACCACTGCGCCACCAGGGAAGCCCTAGAATGCTCTTTTAAAAGCAAATCGGGAAGTTCTATTAATTAGAGACTCTGCATCCTTGAATGCAGTGACCCTCACACAAGCGCTGACATTTTCATTTATTGTTTCAATTAAATTATCCCACCAAGTCCTTAACCACGTCAGCCTACTAGAGGCTAATTAATTATCATTGACACCTTTTCAAACATTGATCACCTTCTTAATTAATAAAAAATGAATCACTTGATCTCTTCCATAAATGAGTGTAATCCCTGATGACCGATCAATCCTGTGCCCATGGCATATCTAATTTTGTGTTCAGATGTTTGTTTACATCTCTGCCTTGCCCTTGACAGCAAGCTTCTTAAGGCCGTGAGCATGTTGTTGTGACTGTCCTATTTCCCTCATAGGGCAGGGCGTCTGGCATGTGATAAAGTTTCTGTAAACATTACTTGACTGAATGCGTGACTCAGGGGTCGGGCAGATCGAGTATTCATGGACAAGGACTCTGGGTAAATGAATTTCTGGTTGACTGAAGGACAACCAGGTTCTTTATTTGTGGTGACTCTTGGCATTGTAAGAAATCACACATACGTGTGCAATGATCAAGATGTATCCAATTCTATTTTCCTGCTTTAATAGGGAGACTCTAATGGATGGTAGAGACAGCTCCTGACACTAGAGGTGTTCACCCCTCATAATTTTTGTCCTTGCCGTTTATCGATTATATGCAAAATGTGCCGGAAGCTGTGCTAAGTCCTTTACATGCACTGTTTGAACCCAGGTCCTACAGAAAGTGGTGGCCTTTTCTTTTCTTTTATGATTTTTTTATTTTTTAAAAATTTTATTGGAGTAGAGTTGATTTACGATGTTGTGTTAGTTTCAGGTGTACAGCAAAGTGAATCAGTTATACATATACATATATACGCTCTTTTTGAGATTCTTTTCCCACGTAGGCCATTACAGAGTACGGAGTAGAGTTCCCCGTGCTGTACAGCAGGTCCTTATTAGTTATCCGTTTCACGTATAGTCGTGTGTATGTGTCAATCCCAGTCTCCCAATTCGTCCCTCCCCTCCCTTACCCCCTGGTGACCAGAAGCTTGTTTCCTACATCTGTGCCTCTACTTCTGTTTTGTAGGTAAGTTCATTTGTTTGGTGGCCTTTTCAATACTTTGTTATGTTTTTTGGCTTCTTCTCAGACTGACCCCCACCTCACTGTCCATCCTGTGCTCTGCTGTGGCTCCCGTGCTAATGAACCTCTCTCGTCTCCACTTTGTCCCCTGCATGGACACTCACTCCTCTGTTCTCCCAAACTGAAGGACACAAAACTGCTTAATGGCAGACTTTTAGGCAGGGTTGGGGGTCAAAGAAGAGAACACTTACACACCCCAGAAGATGGAGCAGCTTAGAGGTGACTGTTGCCCCTCCCTCTTCTGAAGGCCCCGTGGCATCCCTGCCCTGGAGAATTTTCAGTGCCTCCCTTTTTCCGCTTGCTTAGAGGTCTTCCCCAAACCCAGTGGCCTTGCTTTGCTGCTGCCGCTTCCATCACAGAACCTGGGAACTCATCCTCACTGCCCTGCACAGATGCCCACAGCGACAGGGTTCCGGCAGGGGCTGGGCACATGGATCAGAGTTGCGTGCAAAGTTAGCATGAATCTCCTGTTCCCAGTTTAAATGTTTCGGGGGCCCCCTGGGCAAACCAAGTGGCCAGTGTCCTGTGCTGCCCTTGCAAAAGCTGGGGATCTTCCAGAAGGAGGCGTTCTGAGTGCCGGGGTAGATCCTTCGAATATCTGGCGGCTTACAAGTGGTTGATATGGAATTCACCTTTTTTCTTGTCTCTTCTTATACCTTTACTGGAGCAGAAATAGGGGGAGTTTATAGGAAGAGACATGTTGACAGCTGGATTTTTTTTTTAAGTGTAGCTGATTTACAATATTATGTTAGCTTCCGTTATACAGCAAAGTGACTCAGTTATACACATATATACATTCTTTTTAAAATTATTTTCCATTATAGTTTATCCCAGGTTACTGAATATAGTTCCCTGTGCTCTACAGTAGGATCTTGTTGTTTATCCATCCTATATGTAATAGTTTGCATCTGCTAACCCTAAACTCCCAATCCATCCCACCCCAGTGCCCCCGCCCTTGGCAACCACAAGTCTGTTCTCTATGTCTGTGAATCCATTTCTGTTTCGTAGATAAGTTCATTTGTGTCATATTTTAGATTCCACATATAAGTGATATCATATGGTATTTGTCTTTCTTTGTTTGACTTCACTTCGTATGATCATCTCTAGGTCCATCCACGTTGCTGCAAATGGCATTTTTCATTCTTTTTTATGGCTAATATTCTATTGTGTATATATACCACATCTTTATCCATTCATCTGTCGATGGACATGTAGGTTGTTTCTCTGTCTTGGCTATTGTGAATAGTGCTGCTATGAACATAGGGGCGCGTGTATCTTTTTGAATTAGAGTTTTGTCCAGATATGGCATCTGGATTTTTTTTCTTAATGCTCAGCAGGTTTGGGGCTTTTATAAAGGTCCAGATTTCCAATGTAAGGGCCAACCTCACATCTGCTGCTTCAGACCCAACACCCTGCCGTCCCCGCGGGGACTGTCTCTTGGGTCACAGTCTTCTCTTCTGTGTTCAGACACGTTACATCTCTGAATATCCTGGGCTCCTCCACAATCTCCATCCCCAGAGAAAACAGCAAACAACTTATTTATGCAGATGATCCTGCCTCGGTTGCCAGTCAGCCTTTCTCAATAACAGCCAAAAAGCCAAATTAAGGAGTTTTTCCAACGTAAAGAAAGACAGAGTTCTGGGACTTCTACGCTTTGCAAAGCAAGGAACCGAAAAGTGACTTCATTTTGTTCGTTTCTCCCAGGTCAGACCCTTAGACGGGCTTTCACCCCCACCAAAAGTAAGGGGGAAATAGAACAAACCTCAGAAATGACAATGTAGCAGAATGCTTCCTAGTAACACTAGTGTTACAGATAAGGATCTGTAACCTCTAGGATCAGAGAGGTTCAGTCACTTGCCCTGGGTCACACAGCTCATGAGTAGCAGAACTAGTCTTTTTAAGGGTTCTGTCTGACTTACACTGAAAATACCTTCTGAGGGTTCCGAGAACTTGCCCAGAGTTCAGTGCAAAGTCTCTTTACTACATACGAGAGCATTGATAGAGTCATTGTGAGGTTGAATCCTTACGTACAGTGGGAGTCTGGACGTGTCTGTGAGCACAAGACAGTGTCCCCTGGGCAGTTTTTTTTCCCCTTGGGCTCTCTTAGGATCACCCAGCTCACTAGGTGGCCCGTGGCCTCGTCCAGTGCACGCAGCACCACCCTCGCTGCTGGTCTCATGTGAGCCTGGCATCCTGGGGGAGTCACAGCAGAAGTGCCGGGTATGGGGGGACTGGGTTATCAGCAGCCTCCCCCGCTCACCAGGCTCCACAGGGCAGCCAGGTGGAGTGTGAGCTCTGCTTCCTCCACCAGGTTAGTTGCTTCCTTTTGCTGTTTGACTTGTTTTCTCTGTTACCTTCTCAGCCTCCACTCAAACACCTCCAGGCACCAGGTACTTTCCTTAAGAGAGTTGTGATCTGCAAAGACAAATGCCTAAGAAACAAACAGATAAACCTCACAAGAATAATGTTGCTGGATAATTATTTTTAGGACTGACTTTTGTGTTTTTGTTTCCAGTCTGACATTTTGCTAGTAGATTTGCAGTCAGTCCAGGCTAGTTACTTCGGGGCTGCTAAGTTCCACGTCAGGAATTCTGTCACGTCAGGACAGATGTATACAGATCCTGCCCATTTGCTGTCTTGTTCTCACCTCTGGTAACAGGGATTGTAGAGCAATAGCCAGACACTAGGAATGCATCTTAGAAGTCATTGTAGCTAATTGATACCTTGTTCATATTGCCTCGGAAATGAGACCCGTGCAATCCGCCTGTGAATATACACCAGCAGTAGGCACAGGGTGTGCTGTGGGCAGCTAGTGGCAAGGCAGCTTTCTGGCTGAAATCGGAGGGGTAAATGGCAACATAGTGTAATACCAACCTTTCCGGGGATGTTTTCTTTTCCGACTTTCTTCTCGGTGACTCCTCACATGAAAATAGGTTTTTACTGAACGTAAAATGCCTAGGTTGGTGTTCATCCTTAAACCAAATTGTTGGGGTTTTTTAAAACTTAATTTGGCGTTAAGAGCCCGAAGTAAGTCAGGTTAAATAAAGAAATGGATTGCAAATAAGAGTCTGCTCATTTACCAGATGATGGACATGAGAAACAATGACCACATCAGCACCTCTCTGAGTTCTTCTTTAAGCGAAGAAAAGCCTTTCT
Organism: Physeter macrocephalus; assembly: GCF_002837175.3. NCBI lineage: Eukaryota > Metazoa > Chordata > Mammalia > Artiodactyla > Physeteridae > Physeter > Physeter macrocephalus. The sequence continues at coordinate 3,589,803 of NC_041218.1, read as the reverse complement.
TCCTGATGCCCGAATCCCATGGACAGGACTAGAATAAGTCATTAAGGGCCTGAGAGGAGATGCAGTGTATTAAAGGCTAAAAAGCACTTTCCATTTCACTTGACTCTCAGGTAAACCCGTGCTCTCCTTTACCCTTCCCGTCATCTTCCTTTGCCTTTAGAGCCTCAGATTCACACAGGATCTTTGCCTCTCCCTCTTTCGAATCAGCACTCAACAGCAGGGTTTAGAAGAAGAATAAGGACTCCTCCACCTTACCTCCTCCCCCCTCCATCTGACACGTGTCCTTGATGAACAGGGAAGATGAATAGGCCCAGGGAGCAAGGTCATGCTCTAATTTTTATTTGGGAGCTTGAGTTTTAAATTAACACTGCTGATGGTGAGTGTTGGATGTTTTTTCTAGGTACTGTGGGGAATATGCCCCAGACATAAGCAGGGGGGTTGTGATTTGGGGCTCCCAAGCAAAACACGGCAATCTCCCTTTCTCTGCCTGTTTATGGCCTTAGCAAATCTTCTACTAATGTGTCTTTTCATGACTTTCCTTCTGGATAGTAGCTTAATCTCTTGAAGTGATCTATTTCCAACTGCACTAGCTCAAGGATTCATTCCATCATGGCACCAAACAAGACTAAGTCTCCAGGGATCAAACTACATAAGACAATGTAAACAGGTAAAGCAGCGTCCTTGAATATTACTCAGCCATAAAAAGGAATGAAATTGTGCCATTTGCAGAGATGTGGATGGACCTAGAGACTGTCATACAGAGTGAAGTAAGTCAGAAAGAGATAAATGTCGTTTATTAACGCATATATGTGGAATCTAGAAAAATGGTACAGATGAACCTATGTGCAAAGCACAGATAGAAACACGGACGTCAAGAACAAACGTATGGATACCAAGGGGGAGGGTGGGGTGGGATGGACTGGGAGATTGGGATTGACATATACATACACTACTGATACTATGTATAAAATAGAGAAGTAATGAGAAGCTACTGTATAGCACAGGGAACTCTACTTAATGCTCTGTGGTGACCTAAATGGGAAGGAATTCCAAAGAAGAGGGGATATATGTATACATATAACTGATTCACTGCGCTGTACGGCAGAAACTGACACAACATTGTACTCCAATAAAAAAACCAGCAAAGCAGCATCCTGGAGCATCACCCATTCACTTTATACATATTACTAAGTGTCTGCCAGATGCCTGGAGCTCTGGTTAGTTAGATGACTCAGCGTCGTAAAGAGAGAGCTAGAAGGCGTTGTTTGTACCTTGTATGTAGAACATAAGGCGTGTTGTAAATGTTAACTTATAAAGCGTCAGTTACTTTTATTTGCTTGATTATTCCAGGGCTGTATCCCCACCCCTCGTGCAGTGCCCAGGAAGTGTTAGTTAAATGAGCGCATAGAGTGAAATAAATGAATTCACACCGTTTTGTTCCAGAAAAGATTGGGAGCAGGTCCATGCAAACATCAGGTAGCAATATAAGAGCCCAGCAACCACAAAAGGGAAATACTGGGAAAGTTGAGATAAGTATATGTTGATTTTATAGGAATTTCAAAGGAATAAAAATTCTCTGTGGAGTGAGATAGCCAAAGGGGCCCCTCCTTCTTGCCTCCACCTCTGCCCTCATTCTTGTCCTTGTCCTCCTCCATCTGGCTAGACACTGCACCAGATGTTGCGTGTACATCAGCTCATTTGATATTCACAGCAATGCCTTGTGGCTGCTGGTGTCTCCATTTTACACATGAGGAAACTGAGGCTTAGAGACGTTAATGAATCCTCTGAGCCCCATGGCCAGTGTCACAGCAGAGCAGATGACTCCAGGTGTGTCTCTCTCCAAAACCTGTTATGTGGACCCTACACCTGCTACAGGGAGCTGGTCCTCTAAGCAGGACGAGGATCTTGTTTTCATTTTCCCCTTTCCTTTTGCATCTGAGGCTTTGTCAGAAGATCAGCTGTAAAACCCTCTTAGGGGTGAGACTCATTTGAGACTATCCCATAAGATGTGGCCCAGAGTCAGGAAATGGCCTTTCACCAGCCAGTTAAAATCCATGCAGCTCCTGTATCTGTCTTTTAGCCGAGGCCCAGTGACCCCGGTCTGCAGGCTAACCTGAGATTCCTCTGGAAGATAGTGCTTCTTATATGGCTAGGATTCACAGGAGCAATCACTGCAGTTCAATATGGGATCTTTCAGACAAGTCATCCGACCTGAGGACAATGACCCCCAGGGCTGTTGCAGGGGCCACATCTGAGGTAGAATCAGATCTTTTTGAGGCTCAGCTTCAATCCTTTCTCAGGCCTTCATGGTGCTTTTGGGACAAGTGAGATTTTCGTGAATGAAATATAGTTGGGTGGGAGTCATTTTACAAGAGGACAAAATGATGGCATATGAATCCAAATCTCAGTCAGAGCTTGTGTCACATCTGTAGACACAGACGCGGGACTTTCCACGCTCCAGGGAACTGGGCGCCCGGGACAGGCGCACCATCCAAGGTCTCCAGGGAAATTCTGTTCAGCTTGACGTGAAACAGTTGAGGCTTGCTGGCCCATCGTTTTGTTTAAAGATGTAGAAGACGGGACTGAAATATTTGGATTGGCTTTGCTCTGAAATTGACTTTCTTTATCTTTGGAATGCCTAGAGAGATTTAAATAGTTATAATATGGTGACAGTCATATTACATAAATGAAAACGCCATTTGATGATGTGAACTCTTGCTAGTGTTAAGAAATAAAAATGCCTGGAGTAATTCATTTACACTAAATTGGCTTTCTTGAACTGTGTAATTATTTTTAATTTTTAAAAGAATTCTGGACGAGAAGTGCTGTTTCTGGCATCCCACGTGTCATACTGTGATTGCTAAGCCTCTGTATAGAGGTGCCAGCACGGAGTTGTTTTCTGTGCCAGGGGATGCATCGTGGGTCAGTAAGAACCGCGCAGCATTCGTCGATCCCTCCCGATATGGAGCCGCTGGGCGTCTCCAAGACACCGTAGAATGTGGGATGAGACAAGAGCCAGGAGCGCCATCGGACAGACTTCCTAACTGCCTTCCATGGAAAGCGTGAAGCCATGGAGGCTGGACGATGTCTCCAGTTTATACATCAGGCCTCGTGGTTCCCAGTCCAGGGTTTTCCCATCACTCCTCTAAAACAATCATCAATTTCACTCCATTCATTCATTCATTCGGCCAGAAACAGAAAAAAACGGTATGAAGAAAAATAAAGACCTAGTCCTGCCCTCAGGAAGATTAGGGGGAAATTGAGAGAAATAGTTAAATGATGTAAGGAACCACAGGTGCTTCCCCAAGACACAGACAGAGTGTAGTGAGGGTACATAGAAAGGACATTGAGAGAATATACGAACTTCTTGCCGTAGGGGCTCAGAGAGTCTCTTGGGGTGACGCTTGGACCAAAGGGACATTTCAGCATTACCAGGACTTTGTCAAGGAAAAATGCTTGGTGGTATAAGGTGAGAGGAGGGAATTTTGTTAATATTGCAGGAAAAAAAGGACAGGAAAAGAGACGTGGCTTGTGGAGAGCTGATCTGGGAACACTGGGGGGACGGGTGGGGGTCAGACCGCGAGGGCCTCTCTGCAGGCTGCTCCTCTGAGCAGGGGCACCCGTGGTGGCCTCTGGATGGTGACACCTGCCCTGTTTTACTGCCTGGATCACAAGGGCGGAGAGTAGATGTAGGCTAGGAAAAGGACGCGTGCATATGTTTTCACGAATCACCTTCTTCATTCAGAGTCCTTCGCAGGGCACAGTGGGGGCAGGAGGATGGCTTAAGCAAAGTCTGCCTCCTTTAGTAAGCTCTGAAGCCGACAGGGATGGTGAGTCATACACACAAACAGCCGTGTACGTACCTGGATGCAGAGAGGGGAAGAGGAGGAAACAATCCCTGAGCATTGGGCCAACAGTTCATCTAGCAAGGGCTCACTGGAGCTGATTTCTGCAGGCCCTTGTTAATGAGCATTAAATAAATTCCTGCTGGAGTAGAGTACATCTCCTCCACCTTGATTCAACAGGAGGGAATACCCAAGCCAGAGTACATATTTGTAATAGACAATTTACTGGGCAAAGTCTTACATTTTCTTAAGGAAGAATCTCTTAAGATTTGAGGATTTCACAAATGGTATATAGCTTAATTTGTAACGATGTGCCCACGATATGTTTTTAGGAGTTTTTTTCTCTCTAAAATAAACACTGGCAAACAATTTATTTCAGTAAAAATAAAAATGTAAGTGGACCTCTTAAATGCATTCAACGTAATCCTTTTTCTCAGCGTCTGGGCCTGCAAATTTCCTGTCTAGAAGGAATGAATTAATTTCTGAAAAGCAGCATGAAGATGTTACGAACATTAAAGCTATGAGAATTCACTTAATGTAATTAAGTTGACCCAGAAGGGGAATCTGGGAGCCCAGGGATTTAAGGTTTTTACTAGATGAGAATATCCCATTACCAGGTATCATCTATTTATCCCATAATTTCCAGCATTTCTACTGGGAGATGTCCCCTGAGCACTGAGAAGGAATCTCGCACACGTGGGGAGACCAGAAGGAGAGTTGGGCTCCCTTCTGTCCATGGCAGGAATGGAGCTTTGGCTCTGTTATACGCTTTGTAGGGGCCTCCCTAACAGGAAGGGGAAAGGGTCCCTGAGGTCAGGCAGTGCTGCTGAGCTGGACCAGCCCCCCTCGTGGTCCTACAGGAGCTTTTGTTGGAGAGCCAGCTGGGAAGAAGCTAGAAGTCTGCCTCTGTGTCACGTCAGAAACTGGAAACGTCCACCCACCACCCAGTACTCTTTAAATGTCCGGTGTAGATCACCCCTGCCTGATGGTAGCTAAGGAATTCTGGATTTGTTTTTCGTTGTTAAAGCCTGTATTACTCTGAAAGAAAACGTGTCCCCCATCTTCAAGGAAGTCGCATTCTAGTTCATTCGGACATCTGTTCACTCAACCAACACTGTGCGGAGGACCTACTATGTGTCAGGCACTGTTCTGGGCACCAAGGATGAAGGTGAAGCCAGCTCCGTCTCTCAGGGAGCTTACTTTATAGTTCGGAAGATGGTATTTCTCAGAGCTCAGAGCCTGGGAGCGCGGAGAAGAACCTTCATGATCTTGTAGCCCGGCCTCTCCTTTTGCAGATTAGACAACTAAGAACACTAGGATAGCCAGTCCAGGCAGCACGTCTTCTAATTTGAACTGTATCTGCTGAGAGAATTTTTAACCTGGAGTTGAGACCGAGGGACGAAGGGCAGGTGGGGAGATCTGTCCTCAAGAACAGGAATGGGAATAGAACTGTCTACATAAGATCATCATCCACAGAAAGACGTTCACAATATGGGATTAAATTGAAAAAAAATGAAAATAGCATAAGATATACCCATTTTTCTTAAAAAGAATCTATATTTCCTACATATACTTAAGAGGGAAAAATCTGAAAGAGAGTAGTAAAACAGAGTGTCAGCAACTTATATCTCCTGGAATCAGGCTTATGGGTGCTTTTCTCCTTTCTGTTACTTATCTCCATATCCCACCCCTGACCACTGGACGGCACCCCCCCCCCCAATCTTACTTTACACCAAAACCCAGCCAGCTCACCGCACGAGGTCACATGGGTCTTCCTGCTCAGCTGGGCAATGGGGAGAGGGTGGATTGTATCTCTCTCATGGTAACAAGAAAGAGAAGACGCAGTCTGGAAGGAGCTCTGTGTTCAGGGAGAGGTGTGAAACAGAAGCATGGAAGAGAATAGTCTCAGAGAACAGTGTCAGCCTCTCTCTATGTAGTTACAGAAGATGTCAGACCTGACATGTGACTTAAGTGAGATAGAGATCAGAAGAGAGCCCTCTGAAAACTTCCAAGTTCAGAAGGAGTTGAGAACTCAAAAAAAAATGGAAGGAGAGTGAATTACTCAGACTGATTTTGGCTTAACCAACTAAAAAATTAATTTTCCTCACATGCAGGACACCAGAGATAGATGGTTTGTGGCTGGTGTCACTGCCCAAAAAATGTCATCGAGAGTGCCAGCTTCTTTCAGAGCAGGGTTTCTCAGCCTTGGTACTGTTGACATTTGGACCTTGTAATTCTTTGTGTGGGGCTGTCCCATGTACTGTAGGTTATTTAGCAGCGTCCCTGGCTTCCATCCACTAAGATGCCAGTAGCAGCCCATCAAAAATGCCTCCAGACATTGCCTAATGTCCCCTGGGGTGTAAGTCACCCCCGCTCACCCCCCTTTGAGAACCACTGTTGTAGATCCCTGATCTGCCGTCCGTAACCTGCGGCTTTTATCTTCAGATGCTTTAAAGAAGAAAAGCAGGCGGTTAAGTTTGTTGGAGAGTAACCACTTTACAGAAGACACAGTAGCCTTCTGCCCTGGACTTGGCTGTGTGACTGCGCTGTCTTCTTGCGTGGAAGTGCAGGAGCGGGGGGGTATTTGTTTTTTAATTTTATTGATATACAGTTGAGTTACAGTGCTGTGTTAATTTCTGCTGTACAGCAAAGTAACTCAGTTATGCACATATATATTCTTTTTCATATTCTTTTCCATTATGGTTTATCACAGGATAGTGAATCTAGTTCCCTGTGCTGTACAGTAGGACCTTGTTGTTTATCCATCCAACATACAATAGTTTGCGTCTACTAACCCCAAACTCCCACTCCATCCCTCCCGCACCCCCCCATAGGAGGGGAGTATTTTTAGCTGGACATATTGAATCCCGAGACAAAACTGAGATTCCTGTAGTAAAGAGGAGGAGGCAGGGTGGACCACAGGCGGTCAGAAGGGAAGGGTAAACAAGTGCGCGAACCCACAAGGGCCCTTGCGGTGCTGTACGCTCTCTGGAGCTCCACGTCCCCGCCCCCTAGGACCACAGTGTGTCTGTGAGCCCCGCAGCAGTCCATTCCCGAAGAAACCAGGCTCTTGTTTCTATTTAGCACCCAGTTTAACCTGACCACCGGGAGGAGAGTTGTGGGTCCATTCGTGCGCACGTCACCGTTGTCACCAACTCCACGTCGTGGATGTGGAGCCAGCAGCTGGGCGCTGGCATGGAGCAACATAACTGGCCGTCGCTTAAGTCTCTTCATTCATTTTCATTTTATTAGCTAGAAAATTAGTTTTAGAATGTGTCCTTCATCCTTTAGAACACCAGACCCTTTCACTTATTTTTACTTTTTTAACAAAAAATGTCAATCCCGTATACAGTTAGAGAGTGGTCAACCCCACGTCCCCCCACCTTCAATTCAACGATTAACAAGTCCATCCTTGTTTCAACTTTACCCTACAAACACCCCCCCCACACAACTATTTTGAAAGAAATCCCATACACTGTACCTTTGTACCTGCACGTGTCCGGGGACCCCAAGACCACCCTGGGGTTTGGTGATCCTCTAGGGGGGCTCCCGGGACTCGGCAGAGTTAGTCACAGCTGTGACGTCTTACAGCAAAAGGATGCAAAGCAGAATCATCGGGGGGAAAGGCACATGGGGCCACGTCCAGGGGACACCGGGCACCAGCTTCCACGAGTCCTCACCCAGTGGAGTCATGCAGGACGCGTTTAATTCCCCCAAAACAGACTGTGGCAACACGGGTGAGATATCATGTCCCAGGAGCGTCGTTAGAGACTCGGTGCTCACGGGCTGTGTCTGGGCTAGTCACACGAGGCATGGGGGGCAGGTGACCAGCACGTCCCCAAACCCTAGGCTCCAGAGGGACAGCGGCGGTTCAGCAGAAGCCACACTGTACAGAGGTTAGGCACAGACAGCCCTCTCATCAGTTTGGATGAAGATGCTCTGGATGTAGACAGTGGTGACGGCCGCACAACTGTGTGAATATGCCCCCAAAACACTCAACTGTATCTTGAAAATGGTTGCATTGGTGACTTTCATTACATGAATTTTACCTTTGAAAAGATCCGACCTGGCACCATTTCTGTAAAGAGGATTGAGGGAGATAAAATGTATGAGTTGATTTGGGGACCCGGTTGTATTATGTTGAATGTCAGGTCAGCGACTGAATTCTATTTTGTAGCTCCTAGGAAGACCATCCTAGGAAGATTTTGCTGAGGGGAAGCTGAGGGCCCTGAAATAGGATGTAGATGGTGCGGAAGGGCAAGGGTCAGGAGCTCTCCTAGGAGCACACGCCGGACTTGAGAGCCTCCCCAGGGGACCCGCCGGGTAGCTGATGACAGCCTCGTTTCCCCAGCATCACAGACGAGGGCACCCCAGCTGTAGCCGCACACCCCCACTACACTCAGGGTTTTCCTGAGATGTAACAAGCTTCGCGGAAACACCGCTTTATGGTCCCCCTCCCACCCCATGAAACGAGGTTTAGGAAAAGGAGCGCTTCTACCCCCGGTAGTGGAGGAGAGCTGGATTGGGGCCGGGGTGGTGGTGGGGGGCAGTGCCCGGAGATGGAGCCATTCTCTTCCCAGCCTGTGCTCCCTGGGCATTTTTCTTCCAATGATGGAAGACCACACACCCATAGCATCCTTAATCTTCTGACTCTCCAAGCTTGAAATGTATGGAATAGTAAAAACAAACAGATACAAAACCAAGCAAAGAATAGTGCCAATGCCAGTCTGTCCGCAGGCCACATGGCTGCAGGGGTGTCCTTTGGGGACGCTTCACACAGCTCTCAATCATTCTGAAAGTCACGTTACTTTAAAAAAAAAAAAAAAACGAAAAACAAAACCTAGCAATAAACTCAGATGTATTTAAAGAGGCCAAGCTCTCTTGTAAAAAGTTAGGTAATGACTTCCAGCACGAAGGTGGGCCCTCTCTGGGAGGGTGCTGGACCCTGATGAGACCTGGTGTGGGCGCGGGCCTGACCCCAGTGCACGGCCAAGGGGCTCGGAGGACATTTGGACTAAAGAAGATCTGGGAACGTTTCGCATTTGGACTGGAGCTTGAGCGAGAGACAGGAGAAAGTAGGCAGAGAAAGTAGGCCCTCGGGACCTGGAGTGCCATTCTGTGAGCACCTGGGGGCGCTCCAGGCCACCGGAGCGTGGGAACCATGGGGTCAGGACCACGGCTGAAGGACTGTGACTTTGCAGCAGGAGAGGGAGAAGGGCCACATGCAACCTAAGGCGCAGGCTTGTGTAACATTTTCATTAGAGTCTTTTCAAGTTTGAGAGTCACAAGGCTTCAGTGCTCATAACAGGAAACCTGAGCTTGTCTTTCAAGGTTTCTGCCTGGTCGGCCGCTGTTACCATGGTTATTCCGCCCCTGCGTGATTCCAGATCCCCTGAGAATTCCATTTAGTCTTGCTTTCTTTGCTTCTCCTCTAACACAGAAAATTGAGAATCCATCAGTGAGCTGAAGGTACCTTTCTCAATACAGTACCGCCTGTCACTGTAGCATTCCCTCGGCCAAGCAGGCAAAGTAACAAGCTTATCCCTTTGTGTGTTTGCCGTATATGTGTTTATTTATTCCGCAGATATTCACTGAGCCCCTCCAGGTCCTGTGGTGATGAGGAAGCAGCATCACAGTGAAATAGAGCGAGTACCTGCTTTGAAGTCAGGAAACTCCTGGGTCCATACGCACCACCCCAGCTTTTTCCATCGTCAGTTTCTTCATCTATTAAATGTACCTGTAATAATGCTTTTCTCAGGTGATTGTTTGAGGCAAGGTGAGACTACTTGTCTGAGAGCACTTTGTGAACATACAGCCTTGGCTGTTACAAATGATGATAAAAGAACTCGGCTCTTGCTTTCAAATCGGATATGACCGTTCAACTTCAGCTAAATTACTCAAATCGAACAACAAAAACTTCTCACTAGAGGAGCATTTCAAGAACCCAGTGAGACTCATAGCCACAACATTTAAGATCAGAGTTACATATTTTGTGAAAACATTCCAAACATGTTACGAAAACTTCCCGCAAATGTCTGATTTGGGGATAAGAACACTGAGGCTTGCAGATTTTTGAGACATGCTGAGTTTACAGCTGGACTGGGATTAAAACCCAGTGTTCATGATAGCTATGGATAAATAACATGGACAATAACATATTAATTTTTCTGAATTATCCCTGCTTACCAATATTGATGAATTCAGAAATCTGTCTTCATTCTCCCTGTTCTATTTAATCAGTCCTGAAAGCCGGTGCTTAGAGCATTTTATGAAACAGTGCCCCCCAGTGGCTGCGGACACACGTGAAAATCGCGGGAACGGCGCTATTTTTAGTCTCGCTAGAGGATTGATTGTAAGGCTGGCATTTAAAGAGATTTATGATTGCCCTGCAGATGTGTGTATTGCATATGTGTAGCAAATAAGTATGAAGACAGATGCTATCTGGCATGTTAACTGGTTGTATGATTTCTTGATCACTGACCTATTAAATTCTTATTAATATATAACATTACCTTGAGTATAAATTTAGCTGCCTGTCATTTATAATATCAGCCATGTGACAGGTGATCATTTGAGCGACAGCGCTGCCTTATGCCAAGGCCAAGAGCCCCAATAATTATTTTCTTAAATGTAGTTAGGTATGATTTGGAAGAGATATGCGTCCAGGAATAGATAAGTCCAAGGGTCAACTTATGGGACCTGATTTTTGTGAAATATTACTCTTGTTTCATCCTTCTTTCTCTGTCCAACAGATCATTACAACCCAGTACCTCAATACCATATTTCTGAGGATGAAAATTAAATACTGCCTCTAAAAATAGCCTTTCTTCACTAAAAATATCCAAGTTTATCTTTTAAAAATGTAGGCAGCTTTTGGTTAAAAGGACAAAACAGTAAATGGAAAATATACAATATCAATTTATTCTTTTGCTATGGAACTTGATTAAAATCAGATGAGTTTCTGAAACTTGTAGTTTGTGGCTTTCAATTCTCAATCACGCATTCCCTGGGGCATAGGGCACGCATATCTGGGACCTGCAAAATGACCGTATTGAAAGAGACTCGGTGGTTTGGGAAATTAAGGGCCATAAATATTTGGTGAATTGAACTGAGAAAAACTGTTCCACTTTGTCTTTGCTGAATTAGAACTGGAGGATTTTTTTCTGGCCTACCAGGAACGGATTCTCTTCACTACGTTCTGGATTGTAGCATCTGAAAAGTCTAAATGTCGAAGTCAGGTATTTTGAGGAATATTTGTCAAGTCTCTCGTAGAATGTTCTTAAATGGCAGTGTTTCTGGTTTTTTCATCATTAGACTGGGGTTACGGGGTTTTGAGAGGAAGACCATGGGAGTAAAGTGCCGTCTTCACCACGTTATATTAAGGGTATATGCTGTCGACACGACTGATGACCAGGTTCACTTGATCACCTGACTGAGGCGGTGTTTGTTGGGCACCTGTAAAGTTTCTCTTTTCTCCCTCTTTTCATATACTGTACTTTTTGGAAGGAGACCACTGTGCACAGGAGCGGAAGGTCATGTCCTACCTTACTGACAGCAGAATATCTGTATCAGTTATTTAGAATCCTTCTGCATGACAGATCTGTCTGCTCTCTGCCATTCCATTTGGTTATTTATTGGATCATTTATTTATCTGAATATCAGCTCATAGATATTCATTTTATACTTTGTGCTGTAATTCAATAGTGCTTTTTTTTTTTCCTCAAGTGGTCCGGCTTTGTCCTTTGGGTGCCCTTTCAAGTCGACTCGTGTGCCATTTCATTACTGTGGGTTTTTTCTTTTCCTTTCTTTTCCTTCCTTCCTTTCTTCCTTTTTTTCTTTCTCATACTACAAGATGCTCCAGACTTATATTTTCCCTTCCCAGCCCTAGAATTAACCATTTCTCCAAGGAGCTCTGGTTCCTTCTGTTGAATAATCATGTTAGAAACAAGATCTGTGATCACTGGTACCAGGAAGGACATCATTGCTTCTAAGCCTTCACCGCTGACAGAGTGAGGAAATATATGTGTGCATACAAACCTGTGTGTATCCACATGTCTCTATATCGCTCCCTCTCTCATCTCTGCCTGTGTCTGTATTAAGCTAAACATGGGTTCATATTGAGGTGTCTACATGGAATGTTCTACTTGTCACTTGTTGCTTATCGGTAATTTCCCTCATTCACAGTAAAAAACTTGACTTCCACCGCCTGCCATCCATTAACTGATTTGTTCAACCCCAGCATATATGTACAGAAGTTTCAGAACCATTAAGCTGTACCCCAATGAGAAACAAATTTCCCATCTGAGTATAGTGTTCATGTACAGTTTCTTTTGCATTAGCCTTCCCTCTAATTTTCATTTTTTAATTTTTAAAATCTCATATTTTTAAATTTCTCCCTAATGTTTTTGCCCTTTTAAAAGTTCGTTGTTGTTGTTTTCTTTACAAGACACTTTTGTATTGAGGTAAGATATACATAAGTTTCCATTTTAGCTCTTTTTCATGTATAGTTCGGTGGTATTAAGTGTATTCAAAATGTTGTGCAACCATCACTTTTTATCATCCCAAACAGAAACTCTGTTCCCATTAAAATACTAACCCCCTGTTGCCGCTGGTCATCTCTTTTCCGCTCTCTGTTCTTTGACTCTTTTAGGTGCCTTATATAAGTGGAATTGAACAATATTTGTCCTTGTGTGCCTGTCTTATTTAACTTAGCATAATATTTTTAAGGTTCATCCATCTTGTAGCACATATCAGAATTTCATTCCTTTTATGGCTGAGTATTATTTCATTGTGTGTACCTCACATTTTGTTTATCCACTCTCAGTTGATGGATATTTTGGTGGGTTCCACATGTTGGCTATTGTGAATAATCCTGCTATGAGCACTGGTGTACAAGCATATGTTTGAGTAATGTTTTTTTAAATATATGAATCAGCGGATTTTAGTATATTCGTATCTTCTACAATAAGCAATTCCTTTCCAATCTGGCTTCCTTTTATTTCTTTTCTTGTCCCATTGCCCTGGTTAGTACCTCCAGTACAGTGTTGAACAGAAGGAGTGAGAGTGGATGGATATCCCTGTCTTCCTCCTGATCTTAAGGGGAAGGTTACCAGTCCTTCACCATTATTTATGATGCTAGTTGTACGTTTTTCATAGATGACCTTTATGATGTTGAGGAAGTTCCCTTTTGTTCCTAGTGTGTTCAGTCTTTTTATCAGGTAAGGGTGATGGATTTTGTCAAATACTATTTCTGTACCTATTGAAACGATCATTCATCTTCTGTTTTTCTTTCTATTAACATGGTGCATTACATTGGTTGGTTTCCTGTGTTGAACCAGCCTTGTATTTTTGACATAAATTCCACTTCATCATGGTGTGTAATTCTCTTTAGGTTGCTAGATTTAGTTTGCTAATATTTATTGAGGGTTTTGCGTCAATATTTATAAGAGATATTGGTCTGTAGTTTTCTTGTGATGTCATTGTTTTTTTGTTTCAAGGAATTACTGGCCTCATAGAACGAGCTGAAAAGGGTTTTCTTCTCTTCTATTTTTGCCGTTATTTCTTCAAATACTATTTCTGCTCTTTTCTCTTTCACATCTCCTTTTAAACTCCCATTATGCATATGTTGATACATTTGATGATGTCCCACAAGTCCCTGAAACTCTGTTGGTTTTTCTTCATTCTTTTTTCTTTCTGTTCCTCTGACTGGATAATCTCAATTATTATCAAGTTCACTGCTTCTTTCTTCTGTCAGATTAAATATTATTTTACACTGTGCTAGTGAGTTTTTCTATTTCAGGTATTATACTTTTCAATTCCAGAATTTCTATTTGGTTCATTTTAGATAATTTCTATCTCTTTATTGAAATTCTCTATTGATGAGAAATAGTTCTCATTCTTTTCTATAGTTCTTTAGACATGATTTCCTTCAGTTCTTTGAACATATTTATAATAGCTAATTCAAAGTCTTTTTTTTTTTTTTAATATGTATAATGTCTGGTCTTCCTCTGGAATAGTTTTTATTGACAGCTGTTTTTCCCTGTGTATGGGCCATACTTTCCTGTTTCTTTATGTCTCTTGTGATTTTTTTATTATATAGTGGACATTTTAAATAATATAGTGTGGCAGCTCTGGAAATCAAATTACCCTTTTTCCCAGGTCTTATTGATATTTGTTGTTGTTTTTGATGTTCATGTGTTTAATGGCCTTCCTGAATTAATTCAGTAAAGTCTGCATTCTTTTCATGTGTAGCTACTAAAGTCTCTGCTGGGTTAGCTTAGTGTTCAGATAATGATTGGATAGAGATTCCTTAAATACCTTGAACCAATAAATCTCTCAGTTTTTACCAACAAGCTCTGCGTGTGTGTCAGGACACAAGGTCAATACTCAGGCAAATTACAACCCTGCCATAGTCTTTATTTCTTGCCTTCTCAGAGTCTCAAGGTCAGCCAGAGGTGAGAGCTTAGAGCATTCTTAGATATTTCCTAGGTATGCATCTAGTCCTGCACATAAAAATAGCCTTCTAGATTCCCAGCCATATGTTTGAGTTTTTCAAAGCCCTTATGGACATCTCATTCCCTATCTTTTCCTTTTAGGTTTTTTGGTCAACTTCTCATTTACTCCAGCTGGTATCATCACCTCGGGCAGCTGCTATGTTAAACAATTGTCACTGATTGTTTTTGACAAATGCCCCAAGGGAAAGTCCTTTGCAGTGAGCTAGCTCTGAGTCAGATCAAGTAAAGACAAACCCTGTGAGTGCAGGTTTCTAAGAAATAGCCGGACAGATGAAATAATGACAGTCTTCTAGAAATGGGGCTTTTGGAGAGCTATAAAGCTGTTGTTCCCCCTCCAGTAGCTTCTGAGCTGATGATTTTAATGGCAACTCTGATCACGAGGGTGTTGGTTTTCAAGACTACCATGTAGATGGGGAGAGGAAGATGGGAATAGAGCAAGTTAAAAGACTACAAAGCTCAGTATTCTGACCAAAATTCAACCAGTTTTCTTGAATAAATGCATCTAGAATTGTTGGAAGCCACTGGTTAATTGCCAAAGTTTTGGGAAATTGATTTTGACAATTTTTGCAATCTCATTGCTTTTATAAAGGAGCAGATTTTCAGAGGTCCTTACTCTGCCATTCTGGAAGTGGCTCCTCCTTCCAAAGGATGTTGCTTGTAATCCTTTTCTTCTTTGTATTCACAATGACCTGATTCTCATCTTTGATACGTATGATATTGGATGATACTCAAAAGGATGCTTGTTCCCCATCAATGCTTTCAAGAGTTCAAGAGTTTTCAGGAAAGACTTTAAAATATTCACAATTTTCTATGCTACTAGGAGCAGTGTGTTTCTGTGGGGGGTGAGGGTTGAGCAGATTGAAACCCATATTTCTGACATCTTTAGTGTTTAAGAATATATTTTTTCATAGCAGTACAATTATCTGAAAAAGAATCACATTGGCACATTTACTCTGCAGTGCTGAAATGGCTAATGCTTTGAGAGGGACTATCTTTTGCATAATAAAATGCATTCAGTCTTGTATTCTCATTTAATGTGGCACTCAGTATTTAGCTAAATTCTTCCAAATAACATATTTAAAAGCAATTTTTCTTTCATTCTTCTCTGTATAGGATGCTGAAAGCATATAACAGATGATAACCCATAGTACCTGAAAGAGAAAAATGTTTCTCTTTCTCTCTTGAAATTAAGATCCATATTTAGGTTAAAAGAACTTAGTGACCCTCGACCCAGACACTGCTTGGTGTAGTCATGGCATTAACATGGAGAAGTATTATCAAAAATTCCTTTCTGTACTTTCAGTTAGGGACAGAATTACTGTGTACTCATACATTTTCCCTTTTTATTTATTTTTATTTATTTTTAAATTTTATTTATTTATTTTTGGCTGCATTGGGTCTTTGTTGCTGCGCGTGGGCTTTCTCTACTTGCGGTGAGCGGGGGGCTACTCTTCGTTGTGGTACGCAGTATTCTCATTGCGGTGGCTTCTCTTGTTGCAGGGCACGGGCTCTAGGAGCACGGGCTTCAGTAGTTGTGGCATGTGGGCTCAGTAGTTGTGGCTCACGGGCTCTAGGTGTGCAGGCTCAGTAGTTGTGGTTCGCAGGGCGGTGAGCGGGGTGCTACTCTTCGTTGTGGTACGCAGTATTCTCACTGCGGTGGCTTCTCTTGTTGCAGGGCACGGGCTCTAGGAGCACGGGCTTCAGTAGTTGTGGCACGTGGGCTCAGTAGTTGTGGCTCACGGGCTCTAGGTGTGCAGGCTCAGTAGTTGTGGTTCGCAGGCTCTAGAGCACAGGCTCAGTAGTTGTGGTGCACAGGCTTAGTTGCTCCGCAGCATGTGGGATCTTCCCGGAGCAGGGCTCAAACCCGTGTCCCCTGCATTGGCAGGCGGGTTCTTAACCACTGCGCCACCAGAGAAGCTCCATTTTCCCTTTTTAATAGTAATTGGTTAACAGGGATGGAGACAATTTCCCTAGAAAGTTGCTCTGACAGCCTGGAAATTTTACACCATAAAATGGTGTAAAATTCTAGGCCTGGACCACATCGAGTTTGCCAGACTCTCCAGCAGATACAGAAATTGGCTTCCAAGTGAACAAAATATACTATCTAATTTCCTAAGGCACTTTTTTTTTGGATGACTATTCAGTGTATTAAGTACTAACTGTATGCCCTTCATAATAAAAAGCTCTTTGGGTTGAGTTATTAAAGGCCCTTGGTACTTATGGAATGACAGGGAAGTTTTAAAAAATTGAACCTTTGTACATCTGGAGAATATTTAGAAAGTATAATCAGATGAAGAGGTTCGGAAGAAAAATACATTTAAACTCAAAGTGAAGATGGCACATACAGAGAAGTGTTAGTCTTCAAAGGCTTCGTAGAGGAAGTGATTCTCAAGTGAGAGCTTGAAGGAATTTATGAGCGTATATTTAGCATCTTTGGGCATTCTGGACTAAGACTCTGCTGTGGACATCAGTCAACCATGTGTGGGGACAGCACGCAGAAGCGGGACTGGAAGAGGTTTAATCTCACGTCCTCAACAATAAAGGCAATAAAGCAGCTTCTCTGCCACCCCTGGACTGTGCTCAGCCAAGCTGTATCCGAACCGTCCATTCAGTGTAGTTCATGGCTCTTACTGAGGAAGCCAGCAGTGACTGGTAGATAGTTCCTGATATTATTCATCTAAAATTTATCCCTAGAATTGTTGATCCTTGGGTCTAATTATTTCTTTTGAGGCGACTCAGAATCAGTCTAATTTTTGACAGTTCTTCAAATCCTGGAGAACAGAGCTGTTCTCTCCCCTCTACACACACACCTACTCAGCTTAACTGAAAGAGCCTCAGATTACAATTCTGCTAGTTTTGTAAGCAAAGGACAGTTAAGCCATCTGAGCTGCTGCTCTCTGTGATAAGTGTCCATCTCCCTCTGTTCCCTCCCTGCCCGGGACTTGGATCTGTGGAAAGCAACTCTGATTCCTGCTCCCAGCTTGGGATGTTTTTCCATGACCGCTCCCCGTGTGACTCACGTGTGTCTCAGGAGTCCAGCTCCCTCTTGTTGTCTTGTACCTGAATTCCCCATCTCTGCCTGGGCACTTTGATAATTTGCAGAGTTTTATTTCTTCCTCACAGTGCAGCTAATGTGGGTTGGGCTGGCCTGCGGGTTACTCCGTGTGATCTTTCAGGGACTGAGGTTCCTTCCTCTAGTGGCTGCCGTATCTGTGAGAGCTCGGATTCCTCCATTGGATACTCTGTAACTTGGTGACAGACTCAGGAAGAGAATGGAGAGTTTCTTACAGGAGGTTTTTAGGGGCTGGGCCTGCAAGAGGTGTACATCTCTTCTACCTACGTTTCTAATTGGTTGGGAGTCAGTCACATGACCCCCATCTAACTGCCAAAGAGGCTGAGAAATTTAGTCTAGTTGGGCAACTGGGAAGAACAAGGCCAAACCTAGAAGTCGTGTATATCACTTCTGCCTCAGCTTGTGCTAGAATTCAGGCACCTAGCCCCACCTGATTTCAGAGGACTCTGGGAAATGTAGGCTGGTTGAAGGCTCAGGAGGAAAAGGCAGTAATTACACTTCCCAAGCCTATCAACCTTAGAGGTAGGTGATTGCATTAATCTTCTGTGTTACAGAGTAAAATTGCAAAATATCACATCTGTGAAAATGCTTAAAATATAGTAAAGCAGCATGAAAATGAGTGGCAATATCTCTTTAACAAATGGTTCTAGGACGAGACAGCCATATACACAAGAATGATGTTGGACCCTTACCTCACACCATATACAAAAATTATATCAAAATGGATCAAAGACCTGAATTTAAAACTATTAAACTATTAAACTCAGGAGAAAACAAAGGAGTAAGTCTTCATGACATTGGTTTTGGCAAATGATCCTTAAATATGGCACCAGAGTATGAGCAACAAAAGAAAAAAAAATAGATAAATTGGATTTCATCAAAATTGAAAGTTTTTGTGCTCTGAAGTACACCATCAGGAAAGTGAAAGGCAACCCAAAGAATGAGAGAAAATTTTTCCAAATCACACATTTGGTAATGAACTTGTCTCCAGAGTATATAAGAACTGTGGTAACAGCCCAGGGAAGCAGGTAATATTATTATCACCCATTCAGAGAGGTTAATTAACTTATTCAATATCATACATATAGTCAGGTTCAAAGCCAGTTTGAGCACACCTCTTTCTGGACCTGGAGGCTGAGTAGAAAGTCCATACCATGTGTTTGAGGATTCCAAGCAGGTAAAGGAACCTCAGGTTTGCATTGCTGATGTTTTGTTCAGTTGTCAAAAAGCTCTTCCTAACCCACATCAACCAGCTTGTCAAGGAAATTACAGAAGCATTGTAAATAATCTATAAGAACGTGTGGGCAAATGAGAGAGAGAGGAGCCAAAAGCCTGGGGAGAAAACCAGAAATTATTGTATTAATTGTCAAAATAAGGTAAAATTTAGCAAAATTCTAGAGCAGATTAGTAAACATATGGTGTATCCAATAAAGTATATTGTATCCTGGGACTTCCCTGGTGGCACAGTGATTAAGAATCCACCTGCCAATGCAGGGGACACGCGTTCAAGCCCTGGTCCGGGAAGATCCCACATGCCGCGGAGCAACAAAGCCTGTGCGCTACAACTACTGAGCCTGTGCACCTAGAGCCCGTGAACCACAGCTACTGAGCCCACGTGCCACAACTACTGAGCCCACGCGCCTAGAGCCCGTGCTCCACGAGCCCGTGCTGCACGAGAGAAGGCACCACAATGAGAAGCCCACGTACCGCAATGAAGAGTAGCCCCTGCTCGCCTCAACTAGAGAAAGCCTGTGTGCAGCGACAAAGAGCCAACGCAGCCAAAATAAAGAAATAAATATATTAATAAATAAAAATAAAGTATATTGTATCCTGATGTAACTGAATTGTAGGCCATATGAATATTCCATTTTCCTAACTTTTTATAGAGAATCTATTAGGATCCTACAGTAGTGTTGTTTTAACAGCTTTTATATTTTCAGATGAAGTTGATTTATTCAAACATTAGTTGGTAATATAATTTTCCTCATGCTGTAAATGATCCTAACAGAATTTGTTAAAACACTTAAATTATTAATGCAACGCAGTCCTCTAGATATATGCCAGACTAACGCTTGCCATAAACCATCACATAATCAGTTCCATGATTCCTCATAGAACTGGAATCTACTTACACAAAATTTCTCCAGTGATTAATGATAAAAGTCATTGAAGTCATTGACAGAAAGCTGTTTTGTTTTTTTTTTTTTTTGTCTCAAATTATGGTACCCAATTCATAAATATTACACATTTTTTTCTCTACATTGTGTATACTTTTAAACATAATTCTGTTTTCACTTTGATTGCCCATTTGAGGAGAAAGCTTTAAATCTGTGAGACAGATTCTTTATAATAGCATTGTGAAATCTATATTAGCTTACAGATAATCCTATCACAGAAATGACTTTTTTTCTCTCTATTCTTGGTAACCAAAGTATCCCCATGTATTTCTAGGTGTAATGTTACATAAAGTACTTTAAAGATGTTATATTATTTTTCATGATAGAATCATTGATGATTCTAATAGTAATTTTTCCTTCAAGTTTGCCAAGCGTGATGCCATATCACTTAAAGCTTTAAATGTTAAAGCTCCTTGCTTTCAGGTGAAGAAAAGAGAATTATAAGCTAAAAAATAGCGTTTTAACCCTCTTCTCATTTCCATCGCCATGAGTTATTCCCACCTGTGGAAGAGGAACTTCTTTGTGGAGAAGATGATGGAGATGAGGATGGCTCTTTCTACAGAAGATGATCACCCTCGGACCTTGAGTGTTCAGTCAGCCTGTCTTACAGATAAAATCTCCACTCCTATATTACAAAACAGAAATCATGTGTGACAGGAAGGGAGTGAGATCATCTTCTTTGGCAATGACAGATTCTTACTGAGAATGAATGACTCATGCTGAATGCTCTGTGGTTTGCCGACTGTAGATTGAACACAGACTCATCTCTTGATTGATAAACTTTGTGAGAACAAACAGATGTCGACTGAGATGTCGGTCATTAGATTTTACCCGAGGAGACATACGTTAGTGGCTGTGTGAGACTATAGAATAGGTGATGAATTCATGACCTGTAGGAATAGGAAAAACCATCATCTGCTCTGCAGTTTTGGGGTGACTATACCTAAACAGCTAATACAAAAATATCATGTGTTTTATGAAAAGTATCCTAAAAGTATCCTTCCAGCTCTATATGTGTTGACCCCCCTGCAATTGATCATGCAGAAATGATCATTCATCATTTTTTCTTTCTCTTCAGACTGACCTAAATCCATCCAATGACAGAGTTCCTTTAAGTGTCCTCTAAAACCACGTCTGCTGTAAATAGAATGATTTCCTATGTCTTCTCTTCCATGCTACTGAACTTGTAATTCACACTTCTGCTCTTTGTTAATAATTGATGCCCAGAGTTAACTCAGCACCCCACCGTGGAGCCTCCCCCTGGTGGTGGCCCCCAGCCCAGCGCCACGCTGTGAGGTGGAGTGAGTCGGGCTGGAGCATTTGCTTGGCTTGGGCTGGGTGCACAGCCGGCTGGGTGCAGGAAACCCAGCAGCCCCTAAAGCAGCCCTCTCTGTGCGCTGCACCCCTGGGTAAGTCAGCACATGCATGCTCTTCACGAGCAGAGTCCAGGCTTTCCCACTGCTCTCCTCTTACTCCCAGTGGTCCTCCAGCCAGCCAAGGGGGCTTGTCTCCCCCGCAGAGGATCCCAGGATTGGGGTGCCCAGTCTGTGGCTTGAACCGCTCACTCCCCAGGACAGATCTCCACCCACATAAGTTCTCTTTTCCTCTGACTCCCCTCCCGGGGTCACAGGTCCCAGCCTGAA
This sequence comes from Physeter macrocephalus, assembly GCF_002837175.3. NCBI lineage: Eukaryota > Metazoa > Chordata > Mammalia > Artiodactyla > Physeteridae > Physeter > Physeter macrocephalus. Next base: position 3,568,551 of record NC_041218.1, on the reverse strand, counting down.
ATCTTCTCTTCCCTTCCTACCTGATTACGTGTGGATCTTTCTTACAGCCTTGGTTGTAAAGAGTTCTCCTGCCGGTTTCCAGGTGCTTTTCCGTGAGAATTGTTCCACCTGTAGATGTGTTTTTGGTGCGTTCATGCTGGGAGGTGAGCTCCACATTCTCTTACTCCTCCATCTTGGTGGGTCCTGGACAGTTTCCTTTCTATCTGTGCCTCGGGGCATCCAAGAACAAGTGACTGATGCAGCAGTGATTCAGAGTAGCAGACTGGAGAGAGGTGGTGTATGGGTCAAATAAATACTTGCCTGACCCATTGATCTTTCTGAAGTTAGCATAAGTAATTTCATACTGAATGTTTTTTCAGAACCCATGATTTCCAAAGCCATAAACTTGGGACTGAATGAAAGTAAGAGGAGATTAAATATACAGCTATATACTTTTTCAACCCCTCTTTCTTTTTTTTTTTTTTTTTAAATTAATTAATTAATATTTATTTTTGAGTGTGTTGGG